>NW_007253123.1:42777-57277 GCF_000164805.1 Carlito syrichta
AAAAAAAAAAAAAAAAAAATTCGAGTGGCATCCTCTTTTTTTTTTTGGAAAGCAGGATTTATTGAGAGGACAGAAAGGCTCCTACAGTGGGAGAGAACCCGAAGGGGATGCCCGGTGGCATATTCTCATCTCCATCCCTCAGATGTGGCAACGGAGGGTCATGCCCAGTGAAGCCTGTTCTGCCAGGCAGAATGGAGCTGAGATGGTGCCCGGCTCAGCTTGTCCACCCAGGGCCTGGGCCCCGGCCACCCTTCTGGGGTGTGTGAGGGCATCGCAGTGGCCCACACAGCTAGTCCGTGAACATTTGGGGAGTCGGTGAGCGATGCCCTCTGGCCCACGCCATCCAGATGGCACCCAGGGGTGGGAGCCATGGGGCGTGGGAGTCACGGGGCAGCCATGGTGAAGTTTACGGAAGGGAGCTGTTTGCGTCCCAAGGAGCCTGAAACCTCAAGCCAAGGGCGCAGCTGGAACGCTCTGGCCCTCGCGGACGCAGGCGCTGTCCATGCGGCTGTCCATGGAGGTCATCTAGTGGAAACAATAGCACGGAGACCAAAAGGGTAAAAAGATCCCAGTCTCTCCTTCTCCCTCTTTTTTGAGTTACGGTCTCACTCCGTTGCCCAAGCTGGAGTGCAGAGGCATGACCACACCTACTGCAGCCTCGACCTCCTGAGCTCAGGCGATCCTTCTGCCTCAACCTTCCAAGCAGCTGGAACCGCAGGCGTGTACCGCCATGCCTGGCTAATTTTAAAATTTATTTATTTTTTATTTTTATTTTATTTTTGAGTTGGAGTCTCACTCTGTCGCCCAGACTGCGGCCACCGCAGCCTCGACATGCTGGGCTCCGGCGATCCTTCCGCCTCAGCCTTCCAAGTAGCCGGAATTACAGGCGTGCGCTACCAAGCCCGGCTGATTTTTTGATTTATTGTAGAGATGAGGTCTCGCTGCCCAGGCGGGTCTCGAACCCGCCGGCTCAGGCAGTCCACTCACCTCAGCCTCCCAAAGGCGCGGTATTACAGGCTGAGCCAGCGAGCCCGGCTGGTCTTGAACCTGGGGGCTCAGGCAATTCTCTCACCTCGGCTTCCCAAAGTGCTGGGATTATAGGTGTGAGCCACCCCACCCTGCCTGGTTTGTTTTTTTATAGACAGGGCTCTGTCGCCCAGGCTGCAGGGCAGCAGCATGAGCACAGCTACCGCAGCCTCTACTCGCTGGGCTCCGGCGATCCTTCCGCCTCAGCCTTCCAAGTAGCTGGAACCACAGGCACATACCACTACACCTAGCTGATTTTTTGATTTATTGTAGAGGCGAAGTCTCACCAAGTTGCCCAGGCTGGTCTCAAACACCTGGGTTCAGGCAATCCTCTCGCGTCAGCCTCTCAAGGTGCTGAGATTGCAGGTGTGAACCACCGACTTGACCCTGGTCTCCTTTTGCTCAGGAAAAGATTGAGCTACTTTAGGATTGTGACGATATTTCCATGATAAAATACAATTTTTTATAGTTGAATAATAATGCCTACTATGTGCCTGGAAGTTTGCAGTCCACAAAGGATGTTCATACAGATGTTATTGCCCTTGGGACTTCTGGCAGCTCTGGGAAGGCTAGTAGTCATTTCTTTTTTTTTTTTGAGTTGGAATCTCACTCTGTCGCCCAGACTGGAGTGCAGTGGCCGCTCCCAGCCTCCGCAGCCTCAACCCACTGGGCTCCGGTGATCCTTCCACCTCAGCCTTCCGAGTAGCCAGAATTACAGGCACGTGCTACCATGCCCGGATGATTTGTTGATTTATTGTAGAGATGAGGGCTTGCCAAGTTGCCCAGGCGGGTCTCGAACCTGCGGGCTCAGGCAATCCACTCACCTCAGTCTCCCAAAGCGCGGGATTACAGGCTGAGCCACCAAGCCCGGCTGGTCATTTTGCCGATGAGGGAAACAGGCTCTGAAGCTAAGACTTGCCCAGACACACGCAGTGGGTAACTATCGTCACCAGGACACAAACTAGACCTCCTGGTCTCACATTCTCATACCTTGATAGTACATTTGACAGCAGAGAGTTTGCGAGATGCTTTCAGATGCACGTTGTAAAAACCCTGCTGATAAATTAGGCTTAAACAACAAGGTCATTCAATATTTCACATATTAAGAAGTGAGTGGCTCCAGAGTTGGCTAATTGAGCTGCGTCGCATAATGAAGGACCCTGCCTCTGGCTCTGGCTTCCCCAGGCTGCCTTCCCTGGTGGGTCTAAAATGTCACGGCTTCGCCAGGGAAGCTGTCTCAGATGCATATTTCTGGGCCCGCCCCCGGAGAGTCCGAGTCCCTTGGTGGCTTGAGAAATGGTTCTTTTTTCTTTTTTTTTTTGAGTCAGAATCTCACTCTGTCACCCAGACTGGAGTGCAGTGGCCGCTCCCGGCCCCCGCAGCCTTGACCTGCCGGGCTCCGGCGATCCTTCCGCCTCAGCCTTCCGAGTAGTTGGAACTACAGGTGCGCACTACCACGCCCAGCTAATTTTTGATTTATTGTAGAGATGAAGTCTCACCAAGTTGCCCAGGCGAGTCTCGAACCCGCGGGCTCAGGCAATCCACTCACCTCAGCCTCCCAAAGGCTTGGGATGACAGGCTGAGCCACCGAGCCCGGCTGAGAGATGCTTCTTTTGAGGGAGACAATAGCTGCTGGGTCCCGCCCTCATCGTGGATGCAGAAAACCCCAGTTTCTGCAGAAGTCATTCACTGGCCAAAGGCATCGTGGCCTGTGGTGGACGCTGAAGACCATTGGTGGGTCTTCCTGGATACTGATCTTCCCTCATGCGATTCCCCCCAGTGCTGATCCTCCCCCATGTGGTCCTCCCTAGGTGGTGGTCCTCCCAGGGTGGTCCTCCCTAAATGCAATCCTCCCTAAGTGCAGATCCTACCATGGAAAGCTTACGACACCATCTCTCCCCAGCTCGTCCTCTCTGAAATGCCTATTTAGGGAGTAGCAGAGAGAGTCGTCACTGGTGTCGCTCAAAACCGCAGGGTCTGCTCCACCAAATCACATGCTCCCTCAGGGACCTCTTCGAACGGGAAATTCAGTCCATCAGCAGCCCAGCGGCCCCGGCAGCCCTCCCCAGCCTGTGGGCCGTAAGGCTCTCCCAAGGGCAGGCCTCTGGAATTCCCTACCATGGAAAGTGCTGGATGATGGATGCGCATAATGAGGTGGGAGGACATGAGAGGAGAGGCCCGGCCCAGCGGTGCTCCCTCCAGCACGTCTCCCTCCTCCCCACGCGAATCCATACATACCCTTTACCCGCAGGCCGCGGTGCCTGGCCTCGGTGCCTCTGTGTTTTTGCAAAAAGCTAGGGTCAGTTGCTGTGGGGCCCGGGGGTGGGTCAGATCCTCCTTTTCCTCTAGAAATCAGCGACCTGAACTTTGCTTACATTCCTCCCCAGCAGTGCCTCCAGACGGACGGATCCAGTAAAAACTTGTAGGAAACACAGGCACAGCGACCCACTAGCCAAAAACCCCTGCTGAGTTCTGTGCCCTAAAAACCGATCGGGCCTCGGGGTTACATACACTCAGCGATCCCCCCCATGGACAAGACCGCCACTCCCTGCGGGTGTCCAGGTGGGTGAGTGGCGGGCAGACCAGCAGCCACAGAGACACTCACTTCGCTGGGAGAGGTGCCCCGATTTGGACCATGTCCCCCTCTTCTGGGACTCAGCCTCCAGCTTCTGCCTCTCCATCCTGCCCCCACTCTGTCTAGGGTCCCTTCTCCTTTAAAAACCGAATACGGCCGGGCTCGGTGGCTCAGCCTGTCATCCCGCGCCTTTGGGAGGCTGAGGTGAGTGGAGTGCCAGAGCCTGCGGGTTCGAGACCCACCTGGGCAGCGAGACCTCATCTCTACAATAAATAAAAAAATTAGCCGGGCGTGGCAGCGCATGCCTGTAATTCCAGCTACTCGGAAGGCTGAGGCGGAAGGGTCGCCGGAGCCCAGCAGGCGAGGCTGCGGTGGCCGGGAGCAGCCACTGCACTCCAGTGTGGGCGACCAAGTGAGACTCCAACTCAAAACCAAAACAAAACCGAACACGTTTTCACCTCTTTTTTCCTTTTTTTTTTTTTTTTTTTTTGAGTTGGAGTCTCACTCTGTCGCTCAGACTGGGGTGCAGTGGCCGCTCCCGGCCACCGCAGCCTCGACCTGCTGGGCTCCGGTGATCCTTCCGGCTCAGCCTTCCAAGGAGCTGGAACTACAGGCGCGCGCTACCGATGCCCGGCTGATTTTTTGATTTATTGTAGAGACGAGGTCTCACCACGTTGCCCAGGCGGGTCTAGAACCTGCGGGCTCAGGTAATCCACTCACCTCAGCCTCCCAAGGCACGGGATTACAGGTTGAGCCACCGAGCCCGGCTCTCACCTCCTTTTCAATAGAGCGAGCCTCCAAGCTCCTCCAGGACCGCCGTGTCCCTTCACCTTCCTTCCACCCCCATCATTTGACGTCCTGCCTGCAACGCCGTGGGCAGCTCACTGCACCTAGAGCTAGTTCTTCCTGGGAGCACGGAGGAAGTCTGCCTCCCGGTAGCTTCATGTTCTGGCCTGGCCGCAGCCCTCAGCTTATTTCTGCTCGATCCCTCTGAAGGTCCCATTCCCAGCAGTCCTTACCTGCCCAGCTGGAGAGGGCAGATCTGAATCTGAGGATTCTCCCCCACACCTGGTCAGATCTCAGCTCTGATGTGTCTCCTTTCTGTGGGAGCTCAGGGTCTGATGTCAGCATTCCTTCCCTCCCAGCTCTGTCATCTCCTGCCCCTGGGGCAGTGGCCTCAGGCGCCTTCTCCCAGGGCACTGGGTGATCATTTCTCCCTTTGGCTGCTGGGGCTCATGGCAGATGCCAGGTTGGGTCCCCAGGAAGCAGGTTCTGAGGCAGGGTCTACCACGGAGGGTGTTTATTAGGAATGGCTTCTGGGATGGATGCCTGGGGAAGGGAGACAATGGAGTTGGAGGTACCAGAAGGAGACAGGCCACGACGCAGGCCGAAACAGCCGCCACAGACCCCACGAGAAACTCTGCAGCTGCACAGGCCTGCAGGGCTGTCCCTGGTGTGGCCGGGCCTTTCAACCGCCCTCATCCGTGACTGGGCAGGGGCTGCCCCAGGAGGAGGTGGGCCTTGGGTGGGTGGCACGGGGCCACGGACAGCACTTCCTGCAGTTGGGGCAAAAAGCTCTTGACTGCAGGGGCCTGAGTGGCACGTCCCAGAACTCACCACCTGTGGGCTGAGGATGGGGAGGGAGCGAGACTCGTTCCCAATGCTGCTTTGCTAGTGAGGCAGCCCCGAGATGGCCTTTGCGTTCTGGAGGCCGCAACTCACACTGTTGACTCAGGCTGAACTTTTTGTTGGCGGGAACCTCTCCGCCCCATCTGGGGCTCGTCTGCTGGATTTGGGGGCCGCAGTGCACGACTCCACGTTCACCCGGTCATGTTTCATCTTGTGAGACTTGGCTCCTTGCTGCGGACTGTGCAGATCGAGCTGGATCCAACTGTCTCCTAAGACCCGGGCCCTGTCTGCCAGCTCCCCCCGGTCTTGCGCAGTTACCCTCAGCAGCCAAGGGGCGGATGCCCAGGGAGGCACGGCCCCCGAGGGAGAGACCACCAGCCGTGGGCCAAGACCCCGGGGAGTCCGTGGTGAGCTTCAAGTCAGTCTGACCGTGTAACCAAAGGCTGTCTGTGGACTTGTTGGGTGACCACGGACACACTATTTACCGCTCCCTGTGCCTCAGTTTCCTTATCTGTACAAGTGGAATAATAACAGTACTTGCTGCCCAGGGCTGTGTGAGGATGACTGGGACATCTGACTCAGGCAGAGCAATGAGGAAGTGGAGGGAGCCCTCCCGTGAGCCGTGCTGGGGCCAGGGCTGCACTCAACTCTCATCTCTCTGGTTCCAAATGCAGGTCAGGGATATTCCCTCTTCCTTGCCGGTCTTTGAGGCCCTTGAAGACATGGCTAATAAGGTCTTACCTGGAGGCACTATTTTTGCTCTCTATCTGCCAATGCTTTTTTCTTTTCTTTTTTTTTTGAGCTGTAGTCTCACTCTGTCACCCAGGCTGGAGTGCATTGGCACGCTCCCGGCCACCGCAGCCTCGACCTGCTGGGCTCTGGCGATTCTTCCACCTCAGCCTTCCAAGTGGCTGGAACTACAGGCACGTGCCACCACACCCAGCTAATTTTTGATTTATTATAGAGACGAGGTCTTACCATGTTGCCCAGGCAGGCTTGAACCCGCAGGCTCAGGCAATTCCCTCGCCTCGGCCTCTCAAAGTACTAGGATTATAGGCTTGAGCCACCGTGCCCAGCCGTGATGCTTTTTTTAATCAAGTGGGTCTCACTTTATTGCCCAGGCTGGAGTACAGTGGCGTGATAATGGCTCATTGCAGCCTTGACCTCCTGGGCTCAGGTGATCCTTCTGCCTCAGCCTCCCGAGTGGCTGGGACTACAGGCCTGAACTGCCATACCTGGCTAATTAAAAAAAAAAAATTTTTTTTTTAAAGATAAGGTCTGGCTGTGTTGGCCAGACTAGTTTCCAACTCCTTGGCTCGAGTGATCAATCCTCCCACCTTGGCCTCCCAAAGTGCTGGGATTACAAGCGTGAGCCACCGTGCTTGCTCCGCTCGTTCTTATGAACAGAATGAATGAAATATGGGGCTTGGAACTGGCAGACTGAGATTCAAGGCACAAACTGCCCACATATTCTTTGTGAGACTTGGAGACTTCTTTTGAGCTTCTTGTCGGTGAAATTCCTGTGTGCCAGAATTATTGAGAAGACCGCACGGAGTAGCTATGTCTGTGACGCACAGCAGGTATATTATGCACAACAGGTTGGGCGGCTTAAACAGCAAGTTGCAGATCGAGGTGTCGGCATGCTCGTTTTCTTCTGAGGCCTTTCTCCTTGGCTCATAGGCGGCCACATTCTCCCTGTGCCTTCAGATTGACGTCCCTCCTGTCTTTTCTCCTGGGAGTTCCCGGTGAGGGGACGGGGACCTCAGAAGGGCCGGGCACAGCGCTAGAGGAGCAAGTCAGGGCTGGACTGTGGCTCACCGTTGGACAGGTGGAAATACAACCCTGAATGTGTCTGAGTCCGAATTCCCTTTTTAAAAATAAAGGCAGCCGGGCTCGGTGGCTCAGCCTGTCATCCCGCGCTTTGGGAGGCCGAGGTGAGTGGATGGCCTGAGCCCGCGGGTTCGAGACCCGCCTGGGCAACTTGGCGAGACCTCATCTCTACCATAAATCAAAAAATTAGCCGGGTGTGGTGGCGCGCGCCTGCAGTTCCGGCCACTCGGAAGGCTGAGGCGGAGGGATCGCCGGAGCCCAGCGGGTCAAGGCTGCGGTGGCCGGGAGCAGCCACTGTGCTCCAGTCTGGGCGACGGAGTGAGACTCCGACTCAAAAATAAATAAATAAATAAAGGCAATGAAGACTGGACCAGGGGCCACCCTACTGGCCTCATTTCAACTTAATTACCTCTTTACAGATTCGGTCTCCAAACACGATCACACGCTGAGGTCCTGAGGGTTAGGAATCCAACATATGAAGGTGGGGAAGAAACACAGTTCCGCCCGTAACTACATGTGAAGCTGCTCTGTCAACCATGAAGTGGGCCTTGGGCTGCTGGGCCCCGCTTTGCCTGCCGCAGAGGGTCTCCTCGTGGCCAAGAGTCGGGTGGGTCTGGGGCAAGCTGTTTGGCGTCAGAATCGTTCCTCTTCTCTGACAGGACTGGGAGCTGGTTTCTCCTGCTTCATCTCCCTGGGGTCTAGCTAGGACCCCGTGGCAGGGCATTCCCGGGTGGTGACCCGAGAGCCAGCCAGGTTCTGTCTGCTTGGCCATTGCCTTTCAGCTGCAAATCTCAGTTCTAATCCTCATTCTATTTTTATTCTATTTAGTTAAAAAATATATATGTAATTATAGAGATGAGGTCTCGCTAGGTTGCCCAGGCTGATCTTGAACTCCTGGACTCAAGCCATCCTCCCAACTCGGCCTCCCAAAGTATTGGGATTACAGGTTGGAGTCTCACTCTGTGGCCCAGGTTGGATTGCAGTGGCACACTCATGACCACCCCAGTGTCGACCTGCTGGGCTCTGGCGATCCTTCTGTCTCAGCCTTCCGAGGAGCCGGAACTACAGGCGCGTGATACCACGTCTGGCTACCTTTTTAATTTATTGTAGAGTCGAGGTCAGGGAAGGCTCCCAGGAGGGGAGGGAACCCGAATGGAGTCTGGCAGGATGAGTAAGAATTGGCCAAGGGAAGGAAGGTGGAATGGCCAGCCGGGGACAGCGTGACAGCGCGAATGGTGGGATGGCGCGTGCTGGAAGGCGCCCGGGAGTGGGTGGGAGCTTGGTGTGTCCCTGTCTGGCTGAGGCTGGAGCACAGGGTGGTTCTGGCAGGAGATGAGCTTGCGGGGATGGTGGCTGATTAGCCATGGGGTGGGAGGTGGAAGGTGGAGGCTGAGGCGCTTTGCCCCTGGGGGTTTCCGGTAAGGGGGCAGGGAACTTAGAGGTGCTGGTCAAGAGCACGTCGGGGTAGCTAGCAGCTCACGACTGGGCAGTCTGAAGCTGTGTGCCCTGGAGCGTCCCGTGGGCTGTGATGAGGTGACCGCCGTCCAGGCAAGCGGACACGTACAGCGGGGTTCACCGAGGTGACAAGGGGGTGGGGCAGAGCTCGGACACACGGGGGCCGTCTGTGAGGTTCCAGCAGGAAGTGAAGGTGCCGACAGAGTCCTGAGGCCTGGCTCAGGCTCAGGGTCACAGGGAGGGAGGGGACACACGACATCAGGTCTTTAAGAAAGCAAAGCTCAGATGGGGCCACCGGGGCTTGGGAGGCTGAGGCTGGGGTGGAGGAGGGAGAAGGCGCTTGGAGAGCGGTTGGCTCCTCGTGCTCAGAGGTGGGCATGGGCCTGGGCGTGTCCTGAAGGTCCGTCCATTCCACCATGACATGATTTCCTGAAATCGCTTCACACTTGTTTTCTCTAGGGACCCTAAATTAAGGATTTCACTGTTCGACCAAGCCACAAAGCCAGACGCCTAGCCTGGCTAAACTGCGGTGGGTCGTCCTTGAGCTGGTGGTGCAGGCCAGTCGGCCGCTCCCCCGCCTCGGTGAAGTGGACCCTTCTCCCTGGGAAAGAGACCCAGAAGGGAGCAGTGCGTCCCCGTGGCCTTTGCTGGCAGTGAGCTTACCATCTTGGGCTCTCCATAAGAGATCTCTGCTGGGGAGCAGGGGTGGGTGATGACCCAGAAACGTGGCTGAGATCATGCCCAGAGATCAGGCCGGTCCGTTCCCAACCCTGAGGGAGGCTGCCGAGGCGTGTTTGTTTCTCAGTCCGTTGGCGGACCTGACCTGCTACTACCAGTTCTGTGCTCCTGAGCCTGTCCTTCCCGAAGGGTCATAAAGGGGGCTCCCTCTCCCGCCAGGTGGAGTTATTCCGTAGCCCCCAGAGCCCTGTTTGCCCACTGCTGGGCCCCGCCGTGGTCAGGGGCTGGGTGGGTAGTGGCATGGTCCTATGCCCTTCGCCACATAGCAGGACACAGACAGGACGCTTAGGACACGAGGGTGCCGGGAGGGAGGCCCTGCAGTCTGGAGCCGGGTACCTGGGGATGAGCAGGCTTTTGAATTCCATCCGGAAAGGCCCGGGGTCCTCTTCATTGTCTCTGACTGCCTCTTCATTGTTGTTGGCCAGATTTTGATTTTTGGAAGCCATTTACAGCCCATTAAAAAGACCGAATGTTCTGGAGAGGGCAGCTGGAGGCATTTGAAAATGATTTCCGATTTACAGCTCATTTCCCTATGGAAAGCCCTGACCCCGTGAGATTGGGAGGTGGCTGGACGGTCTTTCCAGGAGCCCCCAGGACAAATCTTGGGACCCCACAGTAGCTCATCCCAAGGAGAATCACACCTCTCCCCCTTTCTGGAAAGACACACTGAGAGCCAGAGTTGGAGCTGATGTTCCCTAGCAGAGTGGAAGGAGAGGCCCAGGCTGCTGCCGTCGGCCACGATTTCAGGACTAGGTTTCCCCGGGCACCTGGTAGAGGTGGGATTCTCAGTCTGTATTCGGTCGGTGGGGCCCCTGATGTTCCCCTGGGTAGGAAGGCTGAATTCCCTTCCGAGCTCAGCCTCTGGTTTGAGCTGTAGTGATGGTCAATGAGGTTTAACCTCTCAGACTTTCTTTTCCCATCTGCAAAATCGGGAGAACTATCCTTAGGCTGTGATGAACATTATGGGGTCTAAGCAGCCAGCTAATTAAAAGGATGCCTTAGGGCAGCTAGTTCTGCCTGGTCTTCACACCACTGACTAAGATGTGTTCATTTAGTCCTCACGATAACCCGGAGAGGTAGATTTTTAAACACATATATAACTGAAGCTTGAAGAAGGGACATGACTATGCCAAAGTCATGCAGCATGTTGGTGGCAGGGCCAGGTTTTAAATGAGGTCTCCTTGTGCCTTTGGGGAAGGGGCTCAACTTTCGACTACTTTTTTCCTTTTCTTCCATGGTATTTTTGACTGGGCTAATATTGGTAATAGATATTTTCCTAGAAAATTGTTCAGTTGTCAAGATTTTTGATGTAAGATCACACATAATATTTTCTTACACATCTTAATCTCTATCTGGAATTTTTTCTTGTTCTTAGTATCGATGTCTTGTTTGTTTCCCATTAACAAGAGCTTTCTAAGCCCTCTAAGCTTTGTCTACTTGATGTTTTTTCAAAACACATCTGTGTTTGGATCTGTTGAGTCACTTTTTAAAGCAATCTGTTTCATTTATTTCTGCTTGCCACTTTGTTAATGCTCTTTCCACTGTCTTCTAATTCCTGTTTTCTGTTACCGCGCTCTCTCTTTTCTAGCATTCTATTGGGGTGATCAAATTTTCTCTGTTTTAATTTTTCTTTTCACTGCTTGTTCATCTTACCTCCTTCTGCTATCTTTGCTAGTAATTATATGTATATATTTTGGGAGCTGGAGTCTCACCCCATCGCCGAGGCTGGAGTGCAGTGGCACGCTCACGGCCACCCCAGCGTCAACCTGCTGGGCTCCGGCGATCCTTCCACCTCAGCCTTACAAGTAGCCGGAACTGCAGGCGCACGCTACCACGCCCAGCTAATTTTTTGAGTTACTGTAGAGACGAGATCTCACCAAGTTGCCCAGGCTGGTCTCGAACCCCCAGGCTCAGGCAATCCTCTCATTGCAGCCCCTCAAAGTGCTGGGATTACAGGCTTGAGCCACCTGGCCGCTCGTAATTATCCTAAAATTTAAAACACCTGAAGTTACATGGCTTCTATATCCTTTCCTTAAACAAGACAAAAATCTTCGCAACTTTTTGTTCCTCTCGCAACTTTCCTCATTAGCTCCCCTTACAACTTCCCCTGTTTGCCGTCTTCCATATTGCGACCACCTTTATTTTAGATCTAGGCTGTTATTAGATCTTATTATTTCTTTGCTCTTAACTGCTTCTTACATTTAATATCTTTCTCCTATGCCCTTTAATCTTGTAGGAATATATCCTCTAGTAATTCTTTCAGAAAGGGTAACTGGTAAACTTTCTGAACCCTTGTACATCTGACTACCTTTATTAGTCTTTGATGGATAGTTTGGTTGGGTACAACATTCTGAATTCGAAATCTTTCACCTTAGACTGTTGAGGAGCTGTGCCACTATATTCTTAAATCTGAGGCTGCTGATAAGAAATGCGATTTCAGCCGGGCTCGGTGGCTCAGCCTGTAATCCCAGCGCTTTGGGGGGCCGAGGTGAGTGGATTGCCTGAGCCCATGGGTTTGAGACCCACCTGGGCAACTTGGCGAGACCTCATCTGTACAACAAATCAAAAACTAGTCAGGTGTGGTAGCACACGCCTGTAGTTCCAGCTACTTGGAAGGCTGAGGCGGAAGGATTGCTGGAGCCCAGCAGGTTGAGGTTGCAGTGGCCGGGAGTGGTTACTGCACTCCAGTCTGGGTGACAGAGTGAGATTCCAACTCAAAAAAAAAAAGAAAGAAAAAGGTAATCTGTTTTTTGCTTGTTTTCTACAGCGTTGAGTATTTTCTCTTCATCCTGCGTGTTCTGAAATCTCACCACAATAGCACTTAGTGGGCCCTTTCGAGTTAAGAATTCATGTCTTTCTTCAGCTCTTGGGCATTTTATATTCATTTGGCTCCATGTTTCTCCGTGTTCTTTCCGGTCTCCCCTTCCAGAGATTCTACTAGAAAGATGTTGCCACTTAGTTTGTGTCCAGGTCCCTACCTGCTCACCTACATTTTCCATCTTTTTGTTTCTCTGCGTTGCCTCCTGGGAAGGGTCACAGCTCAGACGTTCAGCACATCAGCTCACTCTTGGGCTGTTTCCATTCTGTTTCTCACAGCCACACGTTTCATTTCTAAGATACTGAATGTTTTCATTTCATAGCTTTTGAATGAGTGATGCTTCCTTTTATCTCTTTGAGGACATTCATTATGCTTTTAAAATTGTCTCAGCCGGGCTCAGTGGCTCAGCCTGTAATCCTGCGCTTTGGGAGGCTGAGGTGAGTGGATTGCCTGAGCCCACAGGTTCGTGACCCGCCTGGGCAACTTGGAGAGACCTCATCTCTACAATAAATCCAAAAATCAGCCGGGCGTGGTAGCGTATGCCTGTAATTCCGGCTACTTGGAAGGCTGAGGCGGGAGGATCGCTGGAGCCCAGCAGGTTGAGGCTGCGATGGCCGGGAGCGGCCACTGCACTCCAGTGTGGGTGACAGAGTGAGACTCCAACTAAAAAAAAAAAAATTGTCTCGTTCTGTTTGCCTTGTTGTTTTTCAAGGGGGTGATTTATTGTGTGTTGAGTTTGTGCTTTTTCCTTCACGATGTTGGCCTTTTTTCTCAAATAATTAGAGAGTCTTGGTATCTGGGGTTTTCCATCAGCTTGACTCTGTCTTGAGACCTTGCCTCTTGGAGAGCTGGTGGTGTGGATAAAGAATGGGGAGAGAGTGTGTGAGAATCCACTTGTCTGACCTTGAGAACGTCCTTGTTTCTCCTGGAGGTCACCGTACCCACTCTGTTCACATCTGCCTCGGGGCAGGTGAGTCCAGTGCTGATTCTTGTTACCAGATGGGATAAGGGCCTGGCTCCTGCCTGGCTGACTCCTACTTTGGTCCTCTAACAGTTCCCTCTGACAGTCACCTCTGGGTCCCTCTCTCCCCTGTCAGCCATGTCTGCCATCCCCACGTGGCTCCTCCTTTGCCCCTAGTCCTCTTCCCTGTGAGTTTCTGGCTGTGTTTTCCTCCTTTGGTTTAGAACCATCTGCTTAAGGACTCCTCCAAGTTTCTGGCCCACTGTTTCTCACTTGCCAACACTGTTGGGGACTTATTTTTATATTTCAAATTTCTAGGCTTTGAGGATGGGAGGAAGAATTGGGAGCACCTTGACACAATCCCCATATTGTTTGCAAATGAGCCCCCACCCCCAGGCTCAGTCCTCCTCATCCCTTACCTTCTGTAGCCAGTGCTCCCTGCTTAGAACCTGCAGTGGCTCCCCACTGCCTTCATGACATCAGCCATGTGGAGCCTGGCAGGTGACATGCCTCTTCCTTTCTCCTGGCTCCTCCTCTTCCTCCAGCCTTCTGGCCACTTCTGATTGCATGCAGGTCCCCGGACATGCAGTGGTCTCCCTCCCCTCTGTGTCCTTGACACACTGCTCTTTCCTGCCGTCCCCTCGCACAGCCCCCACACATTGGGTCAACTGACCTGTCTGGCAGTACTGGGCGGGTGGCCTCTCCTAGGAGCTGCCCGGCTGGGTGCCCTGTTCTGTTTCCACAACCCCCTGTGCTCCCCACGTGACTGGACCTGCTACCCAGGGGCTGTGTCATCTCCTGTGTCTTCCCTCCCAGGGTGGGATTTCCAGGGGCAGGGCTCCATCTCCAGCAATTCCACAGGGAGTGTTTGATGACTGAAATTATGCCAGGGCTTGGTGGCCAGGGTGCGGGCGCTCTCCCTTCCCCTCTGACCTGGACAGAGGGTCTCAGTGGCCCCCTTACCCATGACCACAAGCCCCCAAGGCTTATGGGGGCCCCTCCCTTCCAGCACGGCCTTCTGACCTTCAGACAGTGCCTCCGGGAACAGGCAGGGCTGACATGACTGTTGCTCTTTCCACAGACACTGGTGCCACCACACGGTGACGCGGACGGTGTCCTGCCAGGTGCAGAACGGCTCCGAGACGGTGGTCCAGCGCGTGTACCAGAGCTGCCGGTGGCCAGGGCCCTGCGCCAACCTCGTGAGGTAAAGGCTGCTGGGCCAGCCGCCCCTGCCCTTCCTTTTTGCTCCCGTGGAAGAATCCGACCCCAGCCCAGCTCTCTCATAACCCCAGGGAGGCTGGGTTATGCTCGGAGAAAGAGCTGTCTTCATTTATGCAGCGCCTTCTGTGTACGGGGCATGGGGGGGCATGTGTGTGCAAAGATGTGAGGATGTGCACCCCACTGCGACGGAACCTCACAGCCCAGTGGGTGTTTGACAGGCTGAAGACCACCATGGCCGAGTGGGGTG
>NW_007253123.1:57579-63647 GCF_000164805.1 Carlito syrichta
CCCTCCCCTCCCACCCTCCCCGACCCACCCACCGAGATCACAGCTCTCCCTCGGCGCCTCCTTGCCACCCACAGGGAGCAATCCCACCGCCAGGCTCGGCATTCAGGGCCTCCCGGGCTCCCCCCACCTCTCCTCCTCCAGGTCCTGCTCCATCCAGCTCCGGGGACTTCCCCTGGCCACAGTCCCCGCGGCCTGTCCAGCCTCGGGGACCTTTGCCGTCTCTGCTGGAGGCCACCCTCCTCAAAGCCCAGGCCCTCCCTCCCTTGCCCTGACAGCACTTTGCTCCCCGCTAACAGGACACTTTTGCAAGGTGTCTATTTAGTCAGGGTTCTCCAGAGAAACAGACCCAGTAGGGTACATAGATAGGTGGAGAGACAGGCAGAGTCATAGAGAGAGAGAGGTGAGAAGGGTGGGCTCCTGTGGACGCTGGGAATTCCCAAATCTGCAAGCTACAGACCCAAGGAAGAGAGCTGGTGCTGCAGCTTGAGGCGGAAGGCCCGCTGCTGGTGGGATGTCCTCTTCCTCTGGGGAGGTCGGTCTTTTGCTGAAGGCCTTCAAGTGACTGGGTGAGGCCCACCCACATTGTGGAGGGCAATTTCTGCTTTACTCTACCTCTACTGACTTAAGTGTTAATCTCATCTAAAGAAGACCTTCACGGCCACATTCATGCCGCGGCCCAGCCAAGCCCACACATAAAATTAACCATCGCAGGGTCATCCTCCATGGAGTATGTTTCTATTCCCAAAGATGGAGTGTGGGCCCACGAGCCGGGACGTCTGGAGCATGCCCGCAGCATGAATGTGTGGGACCAGGAAAGTGTGACTGAGATTCTGGCCCCACCCCTTTTCATTTTGGAATAATTGTAGATGTACACAAAAAGTGGCAAAAATGGTCAACAGAGTTTCTATATAGCTGTGCCTTCCACTGAGCCAGCCAGAGAGAGGGGCAGATTTTTTTCTTTTTTCTAGATTTACATCCTGCCTTTTATTGTTTTGTTATTATGGAGAAAGTGATAGATACTCACTGTAAAAAATTCAGACATTACAGAACTTAGTAAGGAAGAAAATAAGCATCTCTCCCCTCCCAATCCCACCTCCATAATCCTACTATTTTTTCCCCATTCCAGATGCCATAATTCCTGAAATTATCATTTCAGATTTTCCCATACGTATATATGTGTACACATCTTTTTTCTTAGACAGAGACCCAATAACATTCTTTTATTCTGCAACTTTCTTTTTCCCTAGAAAAAAGTTTTGCGGTCATTTCCCATGGAGTCACTTCATTTTTCACAGCTGTATAGTATTCCATCATGGGGAAAAGTCATCACTTATAGCCCATGGTCTCAACTGAGGGAGATTTCAGTGGTTGCCTGGACTTTGCTTTTACAGGTTATGCTTCAATGAGCGTCATTATATATATATATATTTAAACATTTGTATAGTGGTTTTGTTTTTGTTTTGAGTTGGGGTCTCACTCTTGTCACCCAGGCTGGAGTCCAGCCTCTATCTGCTGGGCTCAGGCGGTCCTTCCACCTCAGCCTTCTAAGGAGCTGGAACTACAGATGCATGCCATCACGTCTGACTAGTTTTTTTGTGTGTGATTTATTGTAGAGACGGGGGTCTCACCAAGTTACCCAGGCTGGTCTTGAACCTGCGAGCTCAGGCAATCCTCTTGCCTCGACCTCCCAAAGTGCTGGGATGACAGGCTGAGCCACTGCGCTCCACCTGTACAGTGATTCTTTAAGACTTTTTCTTGTGGACTAATTTTAGATTTACCCAAAATGGCAAAAAATGGTAAACAGAGTTTCTGTGTTCCTGTACCTTCCACCCAGCTTCCCCAAAGTTTGCCATCTCGTGCAGTTATCCAAGCCAGGAAATTAACAATGATACAATACTGTAGATAGACCTTATTCTCAGTTTGCCAGCTGTCCTACTGATATCCTTTTTCTGGTCCGAGGTCCCACCCAGGACCCCTCCCCCCTTAGCACTTACCTTGTCGTGTCTCCTTAGCGTCCCATTTTAGTGTCCTCTAATTTGGGACACTTTCTCAGTCTTACTTCGCCTCTCATGACCTTGATTTTTTTGTTTGTTTGTTTTTTTGAGTCGGGTTCTCACTCTTTTAACCAGACTGGAGTGCAGTGGCACAATCACGGCTCACCATAGCCTTGAACTCCTGGCCTCAAGCTGTCCTCCCTCTTCAGCCTCCTGAGTAGTTGAGACTACAGGCACATGCTACCACATCTGGCTAATTCTTTTATTTTTTTGTAGAGATAAGATCGGCTATGTTGTCCAGGCTGGTCTCGGAATCCTGGGCTCAAACAATCCCCCCACCTCAGCCTCCCAAAGTGCTGGAATTATAGGTGTGAGCTACTACGCCCGCCCTGACCTGGACACTTCTTGAAAACACTGGCCAAGAAGTGTTTGCTCACTTGGGTTTTGTCTGATTTTTCCTTATGATTTTGTTGAGGTGATGCATTTTTAGCAAGGCTATTTATTGCAAGAGTGATACTGCGCCCTTCTCAGAGCATAGTATTAGAAGGCCTGTCAAACTGCTGCGTCTCAGACTGGTGGTGTTGACATTGATCGCTTGGTGAAGGTGGTTCTGCCAGGTTTCTCCACTATTGTGTGATTGTTTCTTCTCTTTTGTTATTTATTCTGAGTCTATGAAAATGTAGGCTGTTTTTCATCATACTCTCATTTCGCTTGCAGTGGTGTTTACTGTGGTGTTTGCCAAGTGGTGATTTTTAATTTTCATTATTCTTTAACAGTAGAGTTCTTAATTTGGGGTCTCTATTGTACACAAGTGTTCTTCTTTTTTTTTTTTCTGAGTTGGAGTCTCTCTCTGTCGCCCAGGCTGGTTTGCAGTGGCCACTCCCAGCCA
This sequence comes from Carlito syrichta, assembly GCF_000164805.1. NCBI lineage: Eukaryota > Metazoa > Chordata > Mammalia > Primates > Tarsiidae > Carlito > Carlito syrichta. The sequence goes on from NW_007253123.1 coordinate 60,463, forward strand.
CCGCAGCCTCGACCTGCTGGGCGCCGGCGATCCTTCCGCCTCAGCCTTCCAAGTAGCTGGAACTACAGGCGCGCGCTACCACGCCCAGCTAATTTTTGATTTATGGTAGAGATGAGGTCTCGCCAAGTTGCCCAGGTGGGTCTCGAACCCGCGGGCTCAGGCAATCCACTCACCTCAGCCTCCCAAAGGCTCGGGATTACAGGCTGAGTCACCGAGCCCGGCTTTTTTTTTTTTTTTTTGAGTTGGAGTGCTACTCCGTCACCCAGGTTGGAGTGTAGTGGTACGCTGATGGCCACCGCAGCCTCGACCTGCTGGGCTCTGGCGATCCTTCCGCTTCAGCCTTCCAAGTAGTCAGAACTATAGGCGCGTGCTACCACGTCCGGCTAATTTTTGATTTATTGTAGAGATGAGGTCTCGCCAAGTTGCCTGGGCTGGTCTCGAACCCGCAGACTCAGGCAATCCACTTGCCTCGGCCTCCCAAAGTGCTGGGATGACAGGCTGAGCCACCGAGCCCGGTCTATTTATTTTTTAGTCGGTGTCAGGCTGGAGTGCAGGGGGCACACTCATGGTTACTGCAGCCTCAGCCTGCTGGGCTCAGGCGATCCTTCCACCTCGGCCTCCCAAGTAGCTGAGACTATGGGTATGCACCACCACAGCCAGCTAACTTTTTTGATTTATTGTAGAGACGAGGTCTCGCCAAGTTGCCCAGGCTGGTCTGGAACCCATGGGCTCAGACAGTCCCCTCACCCCGGCCTCCCAGAGTCCTGGGATTACAGGCTTGAGCCACCGTGCCTGGCCAAGGACTGATTTCTTTTTTTTTTTTTTTTTTTGAGTTGGAGTCTCACTCAGTCGCCCAGACTGGAGTGCAGTGGCCGCTCCCGGCCACCACAGCCTTGACCTGCTGGGCTCCGGTGATCCTTCCACCACAGCCTTCAGAGTAGCCAGAATTACAGCCATGTGCTACCACGCCCGGCTGAATTTTTGATTTATTGTAGAGATGAGGTCTTGCTGCCCAGGCGGGTCTCGAACCCGTGGGCTCAGGCCATCCACTCCCCTCAGCCTCCCACAGGACTGATTTTTAAATCCCAGGCTAGAGAGATGGCCAGGGGACCAATAATGAAGAAGAAGATGCTGGTCCTCCTTCCTTTTCAGCAAAGGACACAGAGACCTTCTCTCTCCTCCCCACTCACATCCCCAGGAGCTGAATCCAAGACCCTCTTGCCTTTCTCATCAAGGGCTTCAAATTGCTGCTTGATCCTGGGAACAACTTCTGAGAAGATGGCTTCAGAGCCTGGTCTGTCCCTGCCCCTGGCAGGGTGGACTCTGGCTCAGAGCTCTGTGGGAGGAATGGCTGTCCTCCCCTTTCATCAGGGAAGCTGCTGGCTGGTCCCTGGACGCAGGCCACTGAGAAGGGAGGCTAGGCTTCCACCTCACAATTCCAGCTTCTATTAGTTTTGTGTTTGCACGGCAGACCCAGGCTTGAAACCAGCCCTTTTGAGACCTAGCTTTCGACTTTAGCAAACTGATAGCATCTTTGGAGTTGAAGCGCAAATACTAAGTGTTAGGTGTTTCTAACTAATTTTTTTTCTCTACTGAGTTCAGCCATATTGGACTTCAGCCGCAATCCCACTGCTAATGTGTTGGATGCATCCCATAGTCAGCTACCAGGCTGGAAGAAAAACAGCACAGACACACAGACACACACAGACACACACACACACACGCATACGCATGCATGCATCTATGTGCGTGCACACACAGGTACATACACACAGACCGTTGCATGGAATTTGGATTTAGAAAATGAGCCGTCAGGATTCCCTTACTGAAAAACCTTGGGGCCAGGCTCGGTGGCTCAGCCTGTCATCCCAGCACTTTGGGAGGCCGAGGCGAGTGGATTGCCTGAGCCCGCGGGTTCGAGACCAGCCCGGACAACTTGGCGAGACCTCGTCTCTTCAATAAAATAAAAAATTAGCCAGGCGTGGTAGCGCGCGCCTGTAGTTCCGGCTACTTGGAAGGCTGAGGCGGAAGGATTGCCGGAGCCCAGCAGGTCAACGCACTTCAGCCTGGGCAACGGAGTGAGATTCCAACTCAGAAAAAAAAAAAGGAAAACCTTGGAAGGAAGGGACCAGTGTGCTGGCTTACAACGTCAGAATTACAAATTGGCACATTTATAATTCAACATACAGGCCAGGTGTGGCAGCTCACGCTTGTTATCCCAACGCTTTGGGAGGCTGAGGCGGGAGAATCACTTGAGGCCAGGAGTTTGAGACCAGTCTGGGAAACATAGTGGGAAGTCAGATCCAATCTCCACCAAAAAAAAAAAAAAAATCAGTCTTGCGTGGTGGCACGTGTCTTTAACCCCAGCTACGAAAGAGGCTGAGGCAGGAAGATTGCTTGAGCCCAAGAGTCCGAGGCTGCAGTGAGCTATCCTTGTGCTACTGCACTCCGGCCTGAGTGACAGAGCAAGAACTTGTCTCTATTAAAATACATGCATACATGCATATAGTAACGCGCCTTTAAGGAACACTAGACAGCCATCACTGACCTGGATGGAAAAGTTTCCAAATGGTCATTAATTTTCACGGTTGCCCTCTGCCTTGTGACTTAGGTAATTATCTGAACAGTGTTTTGGAAGCTTGGGGTCTTTCGTGTGGGCAGTCTACTGGCCTTTCAGGGCATTCTTCTCCCCCATGCCTGGGGATTAAGAGCTGGGAACACAGCATTCGGTCAGAGCAGACATGCATTTGTCACAGGTCTTCCCTTCGCCTGCAATCTAGCTCTCCAGAACCTTGTTCCTCACAGCTTAATTTCCATTCTTTTGGAAGAATTCCATATCCCCGCTCTCAATTATCATCGCTACTACTGTCGTTAGTATTTTTTTTTTAATGCTCAAATATTTTTTTTCATTTTAAAGATGTGGGGGTACGGTTCAGGGTTAGGTATTCGAATGTTCATTATGCAGGTGCCCTTGTCAGTGAGTTGTGTCCTCCCCCCTTCCCCAGGCAGATTCCCACTACTGCCAATCCCGCCTCCTTGCCACCCCCCACCCCCCAGCAGTTTCCTGCTACTGCCCATCCTTTTCTTAAAGTATTACAATAATTGTTCAAGGTCCGCTTATGAGTGAGAACATGTGATACTCAGTTCTTTGTTTCTGTGAAAGATCACTCAGCATTATAGACTCT
>NW_007253123.1:63777-67992 GCF_000164805.1 Carlito syrichta
CCGCAGCCTCGACCTGCTGGACTCCGGCAATCCTTCCGCCTCAGCCTTCCAAGTAGCCGGAATTACAGGCATGCGCTACCATGCCTGGCTGATTTCCACTTTTTTTTTTAAGTGAAAAAACAGGATTTATTGAGGGGACAGAGAAGCTCCCACAGCAGGAGGGATCCCCAAGGGGTTGCCTTACACCACATTTAAAAAATCCAGTCCTCTTTTGATGGGCAGCATGGTTGGTTCCATGTTCTTGCTACCGTGAATCATGCTGGATTTGTTAAGGAAGGTGGGATTCTCCAACTCTTCTTTCTCACTGGTAACACGTCACTGAGCTAGAATTGGGGTGCGCCCCTTGGTGGCCACGGGGCTGCTGACTGGGTGGGGAGAGGAAGGATGGCAGGTTTCGGGGATGTCACGGGCTCCCTGGGTGACCTGGGGTTCCGTGTGCATTCCGGTCTCAGGTCCTGGTTTTGCTGGCTTTTTGTATAGGAGGCTTCTGATTGGTAGGTCTCCCCGCTTCCCCTACCCCCTCCAATTCTTCCTGCCCAAAGGAGCCAGAGAGAACTTTTAAAATCTTTTTTTTTTTTTTTTTTTGAGTTGAAGTCTCACTCCGTCGCCCAAACTGGAGTGCAGTGACCGCTCCCGGCCACCGCAGCCTCGACCTGCTGGGCTCCGGCGATCCTTCCGCCTCAGCCTTCCAAGTAGCCGGAACTGCAGGCGCGCACCACCCTGCCTGGCTAATTTTTGGTTTATTGTGGAGAAGAGGTCTCGCCAATTGCCCGGGCGGGTCTCGAACCCGCGGGCTCAGGCCATCCACTCACCTCAGCCTCCCAAGGCGCGGGATGACAGGCTGAGCCACCGAGCCCGGCAACTTTTAAAATCTTAAGTCAGATCATGTCTCTGCCCTGCTCCAGACCTTCCAGGAGCTTCCATCTCACTCAGGTGAAGTCCACACCCTTCTCCGTGGCCGGCCAAGGTCTCACGTCATGTGGTCCCCGGTCCCCTTCCTGGTCCCTCCCCTTGCTGTCTTGCTCCCTGGGCCCTGGCCGTCTCTGCTCCCCTGGGGGCCTTCGTGTTTGCTGGCCTTCTGCCCTGGACCTCTCTCACCCGGCGGTGGGAATGGCTGGGTCTCCCCTGACTCGGTTCTCTGCCACCTCCCTCCACCACGCTCCAGCCTCTTGTCCTGCTTGATTTTATTCTTAGCACTGGTCATTCTCCAAAACACAGCGCTTATTCCCCAGCGGGCGGCTGGCTTGTTCACCATCTGTCCTCCTCACCAGCCCAGGAGAAGGGCAAGGACTGTCCCACTGGCTGCTCCTGGCTTGCAGGGGCTCAGGTGGTGTTACAGAATGGATGATTAAATGTTGGGAGGGGCCGGGCATGGTGGCTCACATCTGTAATCTCGGCGCTTTGGGAGGCCAAGGCGGGAGGATCTCTTGAGTCCAGGAGTTTGGGACCAGACAACAGAGCGAGACCTCGTCTCCACAAAAAATAAATTAGCTGGCTGTGGTAGCATGTGCCTATAGTTCCAGCTACTTGGGAGGCTGAGGCAGAAGCCCAGGAGGTCAAGGCTACGGTGAGCTGTGATGGTGCCATTGCACTCCGGCCTGAGTGACAGAGTAAGACCCCAACTTAAAATTTTTTTTTCAAAAAGGGGGTGGGATGGCAGTTGAGGGAAACTGCCAGGGGAGGGAGGGGCACACCTCATTAACAAGGGTAACTGCATAATCGGTGTTTGTATACCTAACCCTGAATTGTACCCCACATCTTTAAAAAAAATCAAGAGGATGTAATGAGAGCAGAAATGTCAGAATACTTTGTTCGTGCTTAGTGGGCACTTCTTGGTGAACTGTGAACACAGCTCATGGTGATGTGAAGCCCCTGTCTTATTATTATTATTATTATTTTTGAGTTGGCGTCTCACTCTGTCACCCAGACTGGAGTGCAGTGGCCGCTCCCGGCCACCGCAGCCTCGACCTGCCGGGCTCCGGCGATCCTTCCGCCTCAGCCTTCCGAGTAGCTGGAACTACAGGCGCGCGCTACCACGCCTGGCTAGTTTTTGATTTATTGTAGAGATGAGGTCTCGCCAAGTTGTCCAGGCGGGTCTCGAACCTGCGGGCCCAGGCAATCCACTCACCTCAGCCTTCCAAAGCGCGGGATTACCGGCTGAGCCACCGAGCCCGGCTAGCCCCTGTCTTATAAACTGATGCGATTTGGAGACTGAGGGGAAGTGGCTTGCTCAAGGCCACAAGGATAGTCAGTCACTGCGGATTGGGCTGGCTTTTGGATTCTGGCCTGTTAAACAGGCCCTGATGGAATGTTCCCCGGGTTTCAAGGTCCAGCTCTCTTCCTCCCTGAAAGAGACATGTATTGGCCGCCTCCTGTACACAGACTCCAGGCAGGGAGGTCTTGAGAGTGTGGTGTGAGAACGCAGACCAGTCCCTCACTCAGGGAGCTTAAGACCTGGTGAGAAGCCGGGCTTGGTGGCTCAGCCTGTAATCCCGCACCTTTGGGAGGCTGAGGTGAGTGGATTGCCTGAGCCCATGGGTTCGAGACCCGCCTGGGCAACTTGGTGAGACCTCATCTCCACAATAAACCAAAATGAACCGGGCATGGTAGCGCGCGCCTGTAATTCTGGCTACTTGGAAGGCTGAGGGGGAAGGATCGCCGGAGCCCAGCAGGTCGAGGCTGTGGTGGCTGGGAGCGGCCACTGCACTCCAGTCTGGGCAACAGAGTGAGACTCCAACTCAAAAAAAAAAAACAAAGATCTGGCGAGAAGGTGGGGACATTAATCAAATCACCACAGAAACAGGTTCACAGTCCTAATGGTGCTGCCTGGGAATAAGGTGTCCTGTGAGTAGAGACAGACATGGGGGTCGGGGGGCTCAGGTTTTCCAGAGCAGAATGTTCCGTGGGTGAGAAGTCTACTGAGGGGAGAAAATACTCAGGATAAGCCTGGGCAACATAGCAAGACCTCATCTCTGCAAAAAATAACATAGAAAAATTAGCTGGCCTTGGTGGCTCACACCTGTAGTCCTAGGCTGAGGTAGAATCACTTGAGTCCAGAAGTTCAAGGCTGCAGTGAGCTACGATCATGCCACTGTGCTCCAGCCTGGGCAACAGAGTAAGACACCCATCTATTAAAAAAAAAAAAAAAAGAGCCGGGCTCGGTAGCTCAGCCTGTAATCCCGCAACTTTGGGAGGTTGAGGCGAGTGGATTGCCTGAGCCCGCGGGTTCGAGACCCGCCTGGGCAGTGAGACCTCATCTCTACAATAAATAAAACAATCAGCCAGGCGTGGTAGCATGTGCCTGTAGTTCCAGCTCCTTGGAAGGCTGAGGCGGAAGGATCGCCGGAGCCCAGCGGGTCGAGGTTGCGGTGGCCGGGAGCGGCCGCTGCACTCTAGTCTGGGCGACGGAGTGAGACTCCAACTCAAAAAAAAAAAAGAGAGAGAGAGAGAGAAAACTCAGACTATTATAACCCCGTTCCAGTACTACTTAGTGTAGTTTTCTTTAAAGCCTCCTTCTGTAGTTTTCTTAAGAGTCTGCATGCTGCAGGATTCTGTGTGCTGGGCAGGTTTCCCTGAGCAGAGCCTGGAATGTGAGGAACTCGGAAGGCTCCTGGGAAGACTTGGAGGCAGAGACTGTCTTATGCACCTGCTCGCCCAGACGACATTATCTCAGGAGGCTTCAGTCATCGGAACCCACTAATCTCCGTCTGTCTGGGAGAGGCGGTTCCAAGTTTGGGCAACCACTTGCTCAAGACCCTGGGCCCCTTTGACTTCACCTCTGCCAGCCCCTACCTGCTGTGACATCCCTCCAAGTCACAGAAGGGTGGCAGCATCCCCCGGCATCAGGTCTCACCCAAGTGTCCCAGAAACGGGAGAAATGGGGTGGAGCACAGTTTTCTCCTATCAGAGCGGATATTGTGTTCCAGAAAGCCCCAGTAGATCTCATGAACCAGGATTTGTCCGCCGAGCCTCAGTTTCCCCAACTCTGAAATGGGGTGATAGAAGACTGCCTCCTGTTGTCTGAGGTTCGTGGGGGATGTCCAGCACACAGCCTGGCTTGCTGTAAGTCCCCTGAGACTATGAAGGAATTGGAAGCAGACACCGGGCCCATGGCCCCGAGGCAGCTCCGGGGGGCACGGTCCGGGCCTGGGCGTGATCTGAGCTTGCATTCCACTCTCTGAAGTTAGAGTGGCAACCCCCCCCCCCCCCCCCCCC
>NW_007253123.1:68267-69890 GCF_000164805.1 Carlito syrichta
CCCCGACCCCCAGTCGCCTTGGCTGGATTCCGCTGCTTATAATCCTGGCTGCTGGGCCCTGTCTTGCCGCATTTCAACCGCAGCATTTACATAGAAACGTGCAGGTTTGTGTATTTCGAGTCTGTTTCCTCTCGCCATTTTCCGAAGCTGCCCTGGGGCCGACGCTGGGTCCCTTCATTCTTTGAAGCCTGTTGGATGCTTTCTTTTGTGTTTACACAAAATTTCTGCAGATCCGAGAAACAGGATGGAGTGTGATCCTCAGGGCCTGATGTGTGTAAACGACCTCTTCCGTTTCCTGCCACCACTTTCTTGATTTTGCCACCACTGCGATCCTCAGGGCATGGGAATATCTGAGATTTCTTGTCACCACAGCCCGAGAGGGAGAAAGAGAGGCGTTGTCTCCCAGCCTGTTTCAGGGGTTAGAGACATCAAGCGAAGTCTAGACAGCAGCCTCGGTCCAGACATCAACCTAAGTCCAAGGTCTCTGAAAGGACATGATGTTGATTCGGGAATGAAAATTGCGGTGGGAGTTTGCGTGCCGTGATAACTGTGTGCGAATTCAGGGAGGCCAAGGGGGACAAGAGTTTTCGAAGGAAAACCGAGGAGAAGTATATCATTGTTTCGAATCAGTTATCCTTGGTGACAAGGACAACTAACAAGGTGGTGTCAGCCCAAGGTGGGACGGGCAGTTACTGGGCAGATGTAAGCATGTGCGTGTAAGGTCGCTGTGGGCTTGGTACAAGGTTGTGTTTGGGTTTTTTTTGATTTGGAATCTCACTCTGTCACCCAGGCTGGAGTGCAGTGGCACGCTCACAGCCACCCTACCCTCGACCTGCTGGGCTCCGGCGATCCTTCCGCCTCAGCCTTCCAGGTAGCTGGAACGACAGGCACGTGCTACCACGCCCAGCTCATTTTTTGATTTATTGTAGAGACGAGGTCTTGCCAAGTTGCCCGGGCTGTTCTCGAACCCGTGGGCTCAGGCAATCCTCTCACCTCAGCCTCCCAAAGTGCTGGGATTATAGGTGTCAGCCACCGCACCCGAGCACAAGGTTGTGTTTTTTGCACAGTCTTCTGTGATCATTCTTGTCATCAGGCATACATGCACGAGCACCCTCCCTTCATGGCCTTCTCTGGCGCCGTCTGTCAGGGCTTGGCCCAAGTGACTCCATTTTGATTCAGGCAGCTTTCACAGAGATCATAAGGTAAGGGCAGCTTTAGAGTCGAAGGGACCAGTGTCTGAATCCAGCTGTGTGACTTTGAACAATTACTTAACCTCTCTGAGCCTCATCTCAAAATAGGAGACCGCACCTGTCTCACAGTGTGGTTGTTAGGATTCCATGAGAGGAGAGTGCCGGGTTAGTTCTCTGAGCAAGAGATGTTTCAGGCCATGGTCGTGACGGTTGTTCGTGGCCACTTCCCCTTTGCCAGCAGATCCAGTCTTTGCCTTTTTGTGGCCTGGCTCCTGCCAACGAAGCTGCCGCCCGTGCCCTCCCAGGGAGATGGATAAGACCTTCAGTTATGTCCCCCCAGAGTCGTACTTGTCCTCTTGAGGCTGGCTTATTTCTTTTCTTTTTCTTTTTCTTTTTTTTTTTTGAGTTGGAGTCTCACTCTGTCGCCCAGACT
>NW_007253123.1:69910-70882 GCF_000164805.1 Carlito syrichta
CCCGCGGGCTCAGGCCATCCACTCACCTCAGCCTCCCAAAGGCGCGGGATGACAGGCTGAGCCACAGAACCCGGCGAGCCTGGCTTATTTCAGTCGACCGCCCGTCTGTCCGTCCCTCCTGCGGACCTGAGTTCCCTAGGGCAGGGCGCGTCTGTTGTTCTTCTCAGGCTTTGCAGAGAAGGGCCTGGAAAACACGAGCTTGGTAAAGACTCATCCACCCCCAACTCCTTTTCAGCCTCTGGGGTCCCTCACCGTCCAGGGTGACTCCACTCCGCCAGAAAGTGCCGCTTTCGGTGGGTGGACTCCTTAAGCGGGCTGGGCCACACCTCGAGGGAATTCATATTTAACTGAGGGCCCCTGGACCAGGTCTCGCCAATCCATTTTCCTGTGTGCGGGGTTGTGGGCAGTCCCTCCAGAAAAGAATAAATACGAAGAAGAAGCTGGTAGAACCCCGGAAGGCTGTAGCTTCAGACTGAGGCCATGTTTGAGAACAGAGCCCAAGGGGAAGCGTGGCCCCATCCCAATTCCCTCGTGTGGGCGGTGACACCATTATCAGACAGGGGGGACCGGGCCACGGCCTGATCGTCAGGAGACAGTAGCCGAGCCGGGCTGGAACCGGAGTGGGAAGAGTTTCAGAGGTGAGGAATACACGGGTGTTGGAGCCAAGTCAGGGGGGGAAGGGCAGCGGCCCGAGACTCCCCTCCCGAGTCCTGACCACGGGGCTTCAAGGAGGCCCCTCCGGTCTGTCCCGGCTGGCGGTGCCGGAGGGCAGAGGGCCTGCAGGTGGGGGAGGGGACCGAGAGGGGTGGACGGGGGCTCTGGGCATGCCTGACCGCCTGCTGCCCGGGAGGGCCCGGTCTCTGGCGTGTGTCTGGGTGTCTGGAGTCCTGGGCTGGCCTGGGTCTGTGGCTGCTCCCCGCCTCTCCCAGCTTTCTCCCCAGTTTGGGCGCCTCAGTTTGGCCCTGGGCACCG
>NW_007253123.1:70902-81200 GCF_000164805.1 Carlito syrichta
CCTGGGCACCGGGCAGCCCCTCTCCCCAGCGGGCAGTGTGCTGGCACGGGGCCCGAGACTTGCACGCGGCTGTGGACGGGCTGCCCGTCACCCGGGCTGTCCGCGGGCCCTTTCGGGGGCATCCGCTGCCTGGAGCGTGGTTTCTGTGGCCCTTCTGGGGAGTCCATGCCACGCTTGGTTCCTGCCACCCGGACAGGGACGGGCTTGCCACGTCTCTTCTTCCTGGAGAGGAGCTTTGCTCTGCCTAGAAATAGGGGATGCGATTTTGAGGTGCTAGGGACACCCCCGCCCTAGGTATTCTGCCCCAGGGCCTCTGGAACATCTTATCTGTTGGCTTGCTCACCCACCATTCATTTGCTTACTCATTCATTCATTCATTCGCCTTTCCTGGAGGCTGGTCGCGTTCCCAGGTTGTGACTGAATGAGGGCGCGTGGCTGCCTTTCTGTCTTCGAGGAGGCGACCTCCAGGGGCCAGTAAAAGATGGTTTCAAAGGGTGGCAGGGATCTAGGGTGAGCCAGACCGGTGGGAAGGATGGCCGTGTCCGGACAGGGGCTCAGAGAAAGCTCTGGGGCTGGGGGGAGGCGACATCTCAGCTGAGACCGGGCCTTGCCCGTGAAGGAGGGAGCACTGGGTCCAGGCACAGGGGTGGCCCCCAGGGGAAGGCCTCAGGGGCTCCGGACCCCTGCGAGGGGCTGGGCAATGAGGGACGGGGGCCACATGGAGCCTGAGGAGCCCCCTCGGCTCAGCGGTCAGGGCTTGGCTGGTCGTCCCCTGGGGTTGTGCAGGGCCCAGTCCAGGACGCTCCAGTCCCCACCCTTCCCTGCCAGAACACCCGCTGAAGACTCCCTGGAGCACCTCGGGCAGTGGAGGCTGTCGGGGGGAGTGGGGATGGGAGCGGACAGGAGGGGCAGTGTGCCTGGTGAGAGGCCTGCTGGCCCAGGAGCAGAGTCGCCATGCCTTGCCACCTGTGGAGCCGCTGGGGGCAGAGCCAAGCTCAGGCCAGAGCCAGGAGCCAAATTGTCCCTGGGACCACGGAGCCGAGTGGCCGGGACATACGACCCTTAGAGCCAGACAAGCGGGGCCTCGCGCTTTAAGGAGGCTGCTGTGGCTCCCTCCAGCCATGACCATGCTGGTGGGGAAAGGAGCCATGAGGTCACCTGGAGCCGGAACCTCTCTTCTAGATCGTTCTCTGGGTACCTGGTTAGACAGGCCTTCCCCTGGAATTTCTCTCCCTCAGCGGGTAGCGGTGCCTATGGGGGGACAACCTGAGCCCCAAGGGACTGGCAAGGGGTGGAGGGCGTGGATGCACAGGGACAGACTGGAACGGAGCGGCAGGGAGGGGGTCGCTGTTTCACCTGTTTCATTTGTCAGCTGGTCGCAGGACTCCCCTCGCGAATTCCCGGGAGGCTTCAGTGTCCCCTTGGAGACAGCGCTTTACAGAGCGCTGTGAGGTCAGCACGTTTTTCTCCCCTTGTCCTGATGGCAACTTTATGATAAGAGTGTGCAGGCCGGGCTCGGTGGCTCAGCCTGTCGACCCAGCACTTTGGGAGGCTGAGGTGAGGGGATTGCCTGAGCCTGCAGGTTCGAGACCCGCCTGGGCAACTTGGCGAGATCTCATCCCTACAATAAGTCAAAATTAGCCGGGCGTGGTAGCGCGTGCCGGTAGTTCCAGCCACTCGGAAGGCTGAGGCGGAAGGATCGCCGGAGCCCGGCAGGTCGAGGTTGCGGTGGCCAGGAGCGGCCACTGCATTCCAGTCTGGGTGACAGGGTGAGACTCCAACTCAAAAAAACCCAAAAAAACCACACACAGATAAATAAGAAAAAAAATTTCCCTAGCAGTGAGTATGGAAAATGAATATAGGGCACTATAACTGAGCGTGTCTCCAGAGGAGGGGACAGGGAGACACTTTGAAGTGGCGACGCTGAGCACTGAGGAATGAGAAAGAACTTCCATATGAAGATGGGAATAAGGCAGTTTGTGCAAAGGTCCTGAGACAGGGAGAGCCCAGATAAGGGGACACAAAGACGGTGGAGCATATAAGGCAGAGGCTGATGGCTGTGGGCTTACGTTTGGATTTCTTTTTTAAGTTGGAGTCTCACTCTGTCACCCAGGCTGGAGGGCAGTGGCACACTCGTGGCCACCGCAGCCTCCATCTGCTGGGCTCCGGCGATCCTCCCGCCTCAGCCTTCCAAGTCGCTGGAACTACAGGCATGCGCCACCACGCCCGGCTTACTTATTTTATTTTATTTATTGTAGAGACGAGGTCTCGCCAAGTTGCCCAGGCGGGTCTCGAACCCGCGGGCTCAGGCGAGCCACGCGCCTCGGCCTCCCAAAGTGCTGGGATGACAGGCCGAGTCACCGGGCCCGGCCTCCAGAATGTTATAGAAATGGAATCACACAGCATGTAAACTTTTGGGAATGGGGTCTTTTCGCGCGTGATAATTTTCCGGAGATTCGTCCAGGATGTTGGGTGTGCCAGAGTCCACTCCTTTTCATTTGCCGAGTAGTTTTCCGTGGCACGGGTGTACGAGTCAGTTTAAGCATTCACCCGTGGAGAGACATCTGGATTGTTTCGAGTTCAGAGCTACCATGAACAGAGCGGCTGTAAACATCTGTATCCAGGTTTTTATGTGAACGTAAGTTTTTATTTCTCTGGGTAAATGCCGAGAAGTGGTAGTTGCAGCTTTGGCGGGGTTTTTTTGGTTTTTTGTTTTAAGAAACTGCCGAGCTGTTTTCCAGAGTGGCTGTACCATTTCACATTCCCAGCAACGTGGGGGAGACCCGGTTTCTCCGCACCTTTGCCAGCATTTGGTGTAGTCACTATTTTTTATTTAGCCATTCTGTGTCATCTGCCTCATTGTGGTTTTAATTTGCATTTCCCTAATCACGTTGAATGTTTTTTTCCATGTGCTTATTTGACAACTGGAGATTCTCTTCGGTGTAATGTTTCTTCAAGTCTTTTGCCCATTTTTTTTTTTTTTTTGAGAAAGCAGGATTTACCAAGAGAACAGAAAAGCTCCCACAGTGGGAGGGGACCCCAAAGGGGTTGCCTGCCCATTTTTTAAATTGAGTTGTTTGTTGTTTGACTGTTGAGTTTTGAGGTTTTTAAAAATACACATTCTAGATCAGGGGTCCCCAACCCTGGGCTGCGGGCTGGTACCAGTCCGTGGCCTGTGAGGAACTGGGCTGTACACTGGGGAGGGAGTGGCGGGCAAACCAGGGAAGCTTCATCTGCGCTGACGGCCTCTCCCCATAACTCCTATGACTGCCTGAACTCCGTCTTCTGTCAGATCAGTGGTGGCATAAGATTCTCATAGAACCATGGACCCTATCGTGAGCTGGGCATGCCAGGGTGTGCACTCCTTATGAATATCTAATACTTGATGACCCCCCCCCACCCCTGTCCTTGGAAAGCTGTCTTCCATGAAACCAGTCCCTGATGCCAAAAAGACTGGGGACTGCTCTATTGTCAAGTAGGTCATTTGCGAATCTTTTGTCCCATTCCCTTGTCTTTTGATCCTTCTAACAGTCTTTTACAGAGCAAACTTTCTTTGTTTTTTAAAAAAGAGATGGGAGTCTCACTCTGGCATCCATACTGGCGTGCGGTGGAACGATCACAGCTCACCGCAGCTCCGCTGGGCTCAGGCAATCCTCCCACCTCAGACTCCTGAGTAGCTGGGACTACAGGTGCACGCCACCACACACAGCTAACTTTTTTGATATTTTTGTGGAGACGAGGTCTCACTGGGTTGCTGAGGCTGGTCTCAAACTCCTGGACTCAAGCAGTCCTCCTGCCTAAGCCTCCCAAAGTGCTGGGATGACAGGCCTGAGCCACTGTGCCCGGTCTAAAAGTTTTTAAGTTTGATACAGTCCAATGTATTGATTTTTCTTTTTGTGAATCATGTTTTTAATGTCAAGTCTAAGATCTCTTGGCCTGGCTTTAGATCCTGACGATTTTCTCGCTCTTATTTTTTTTTCTAAAAGTTTTATGGTTTCACATTTAAGTTCATGGTCCATTTTGACTTTTTTTGGTTTTTTTGAATAAAAGTTGTGAGGTTCAGGCTGAGGTCCATTTTTTTAACCAATGGATGTCTAATTGCTTTAGCACCATTTGTTGAAAGGCTTCCTCGATTGAATTGCTTTTGCATCTTCGCCAAAAATCAGTTGGACATATTTGTGTCCGTCAGCTTCCAAGAAGTTCTGGCCCCTTGATCTGTGTGACTGTGGTTTTGCCAGGGCCACACAGTTTTGGTTATTGTCACTTTATCACAGGTCTTGAAATCAGGTAGGTTGATTCTTCTCACTTTATTCTTCTTTTCCAAAATTGTTTTAACTATTAATATTATAGTTCCTTTATGTTTTTATGTAAATTTTGGAATAATCTTGTCTCTGTCTACCAAAAATCTTGCTGGGAGTTTTTAAAATTTTATTTTGTGATGGGAAGGTGGGGTACAGGTGAGGATTAACCGCATAAGCAGGCTGCATGCAGGTGGAGTTTGGGCTTCCAGTTGGCCTTCACTCTTGATGGGATTTTAATAGGAATCGCATTGAAGCTGTATATGAGGAGAATTGATATCTTTATTTTATTTATTTATTTATTTATTTAATTTTTTGAGTCGGAGTCTCACTCTGTCGCCCAGGCTGGTGTGCAGTGGCACGCTCACACCCTCCGCAGCCCCGACCTGCTGGGCTCAGCCGATCCTTCCGCCTCAGCCTTCTAAGTAGCTGGAACTACAGGCGCGTGCCACCACACCTGGCTAATTTTTTGATTTATTGTAGAGATGAGGTTTCACCAAGTTGCCCAGGCTGGTCACGAATCCCTGAGCTCAGGCAATCCTCTTGCCTCAGCCTCCCAAAGTGCTGGGATTATAGGCTTGAGCCATGGCGCCCAGCCTATTTTATAATTTTAAAGACAGGGCCCAAGCTGGAGTGCAGGTGGTACATTCCTGGCTCATGGAAGCCTTGATTTCCTTGGTTCAACTAATCCTTCTGCCTCAGCCTCCCAAGTAGCTGAGGTGTGTACCACCATGCCTAACTAATTTTTTTACACTTATATTTTGTAGAGATGGAATCTTGCTATCTTGCCTAGGCTGGTCTTAAACTCCTGGCTTCAAGTGATCTTCCTGCCTCAGTTTCCCAAATTGCTGAGATTGCAAACATGAGCCACTGCAGCTGGCCTAAGACTTGATATTTTTAGCATATGAGTCTTCCGATCCAGAAACATGGAGTAACTCTCTATTTATTTAGCTCTTTTTAAATTTCTTCCATCTTTCTTCATTGACTCCTTGTATTTTCTGGCATATAAAGTCTTGTACTTGTTTTGTTAGATTTAAGCCTAATTGTTTCATTTTTGAGAGATTATAAATGGTATTTTTGGCAAATTTTATAAAGTTATACTTTTTAATTTCTATGTCCCTGTGTTCTTTGTTAGTTTATAGAAATATGATTGATTTGTATATGTTTATCTTGTATCCTGTAGCCTTGCTGGCCTCACTAATTCTGAAAGGTTTTTTCTTGTAGTTTCTCTGCAATTTGCTCTGAAGACAATTGTGTCGTTTGTAAATAGAGACTGTCTTGCTTCTTCCTTTCTGATCTGCATGGTTTTTCTTTCCTTGCCTTGCCTTTGTCCCGGCTAGGACTTTCAGCACTATGATAAATAAGAGTGGTGAGAGTAGAGGGAATGCTTTGTTCCCAATCTTGGGGGGAAACGTTTCACCACGAAATATAATATTAAGTGTAAGGTTTGCGTAGACACTTTTTATCGAGTTGAGAAAGTTTCCCTCTGACTATTTTTCTGAGAGTTTTTTTTTTTTCTATTGTGGGTGTTGAATTTTGTCAGATGCTTTTTTGTTTTGCATTGATTGATATGATCATGTGATTTTTGTCTTCTTTAGCCTGTTAATATGGTGGTTATTTTTAGTGACTTTCAAAGATTGAACCAATGTTGCATCCCTGGAATAAACTCTACTTGGTGATAATGTATAATTTTTAAGATATATTATCCGATTTTATTTGCTAATATTTTGTTAAGGATTTCTGTGCCTATATTCATGATGCATATAGTTTTCTTCTTTGTCTGGCTTTGATACCAGGGTAATATTGGTCTCATAAAATGAGTTAGATGTCTTCCCTTATCCTCTATTTTCTCAAAGAGATTATGCATATTGTTGTTAATTCTCCTTTAAATGTTTGGTAGACTTCTCCAGTGAAACCATCTGAGTCTGGATATTTCTGTTTTGGGAGTTCTTAAACTACAAATTCAATTTCCTTAATAGTTATAGGCAATTCACATGGTCGACTTTATACCGAGTGAGTTGCAGCAATGTGTGCCTTTTGATGAATTGGTCCATTTCGTCTGAGTTGTTAAATTTACAGGCGGAGTGACATCTGCTGTTGCATTCCTAACACTAATAGTTTGTGCCTTCTATCCTTTTTCCTTTGTAAATCTGGCTAGGGGTTGGTCATTTCATTGATTTGTTTCAAAGAACCAGCTTTGGGGCTCACTGGTTTTCTTGGTCTCTGCTGTCTTTCTTTTTTCAGTTTCTCTGATTTCTGCCCTTACCTTTCCTATGTCATTCCTTCCCCTTGCTGTGTTTTGGTTTGTTGTTATTGTTTGTTTGCTTGTTTTGATTTGGGATCTCATTTTGTCACCCAGGCTGGAGTGGAGTGGCACAATTCTGGTTCAGTGAAGCCTTGACCTCCTGGGCTCAGGCCATCCTTCCACCGTGACCATTTGTATAACTAACTCTGAATTGTACCCCACATCTTTAAACTTAAAATTAAAAAATTTTTAAATGGGAACCAGGAAAAACAAAAACAAATAACTGGGAATACAGGCGCACACCACCATGCCTGGCTAATTTTTTTTTTTTTTTTTTTTTAGTTGGAGTCTTACTCTGTCGCCCAGACTGGAGGGCAGTGGCCGCTCCCGGTCACCGCAGCCTCGACCTTCTGGGCTCCGGCGATCCTTCCGCCTCAGTCTTCCGAGTAGCCGGAATTACAGGCATGTGCTACCACGCCTGGCTGATTTTTTTGATTTATTGTAGAGATGAGGTCTCGCCGCCCAGGCGGGTCTCGAACCCGTGGGCTCAGGCCATCCACTCACCTCAGCCTCCCAAAGGCGCGGGATGACAGGCTGAGCCACCGAGCCCGGCCTGGCTAATTTTTTGATTTTATGTAAAGACGAGATCTCGCTATGTTTCTCAGGCTGGTCTTGAACTCCTGGGCTCAAGCAATCCTCTCATCTCAGTCTCCCAAAGTGTTGGGATTACGTGCGTGAGCCATTGCACCCGGCCTGGGTTTCTTTTTCTCCCCTTTTCTGGGGTTCCTAAGATGAACTGATGTAGGTTTTAGAAAGATCATTGGCTGCTATGGGGCGAATGGACATGGCCTGGGCAGGAGAGGTTGGTGGCCTGTGCTAGGGTGACAGCTAGGGAGGAAAAGAGAAGAGAATGAATCCAGGAGGTGTTCTGGAAGCTGAGTTGACAGGAGTGTCTGATCATCAAGTGGCAGGGGATATCAGGGACAGCCCTAACTTTTCTGTGTGGGCAGCTGTCTGGCAGGGTTTGCCATGCATTGAGACGGAGACACTGGGAGGAGGTCAGGCAAAATGGGAAACCAGCAGCTCTGCTTTGGCCAAGTTAAGCTTGAGATGCCTGTGAGGCATCCATGAGGGAGGAGTGCCCAGTAGAAGGTTGAGTACAAAAGACTGGCGTTACTGGGAAAATACCAGGGTTGGGGCCAGACTGTATTTCGTGGGTTCTGAGATGCCAGGGGTAGGAGGAAGTGTGCCATTTTATCATCACGAAGAATGCTGCTGATGCCGGGCTCGGTGGCTCAGCCTGTAATCCCGCGCCTTGGGAGGCTGAGGTGAGTGGATTGCCTGAGCCCGTGGGTTCGAGACCCGCCTGGGCAACTTGGCGAGACCTCATCTCTACAATAAATCAAAAATTAGCCGGGTGTGGTAGCGCATGCCTGTAGTTCCAGCTACTTGGAAGGCTGAGGCGGAAGGATCGCCGGAGCCCAGCAGGTCGAGGCTGTGGTGCCCGGGAGCAGCCACTGCACTCCAGTCTGGGTGACAGAGTGAGACTCCAACTCAAAAAAAAAAAAGAATGCTGCTGGTAAAATGATTGCATGCCATTGGCTGTAATATGAATGCTGATACCAGAGATGTCAAAATGTGACGATATGTGCTTGTTAGAAGCCGGGGGACGCGAACCTTTGAGAATCATCAGCAGATAGATGGTATTTTAAAAAGTCGTAGCCGGGCTCAGTGGCTCAGCCTGTAATCCCGCGCCTTTGGGAGGCTGAGGTGAGTGAATTGCCTGAGCCCGCGGGTTCGAGACCCGCCTGGGCAGCGAGACCTCATCTCTGCAATAAATCAAAAAATTAGCCGGGCGTGGTAGCACGCGCTTGTAGTTCCAGCTACTCGGAAGGCTGAGGCGGAAGGATCGCCAGAGCCCAGCAGGTCGAGGCTGTGGTGCCCGGGAGCGGCCACTGCACTCCAGTCTGGGTGACAGAGTGAGAATCCAACTCAAAAAAAAAAAAAAAAGTGGGACTGGAGGTGACCTTGGGGCTGGATAGATGGAGAAGGGACGTTGGTCTCAGAAGAGTCCTGGACACCCCAGCATTACAGGTGGGGCTAAGGAAGGGGAACTCCGAGCACGTGGTGTTCTGGGAGGTAAGTTTCGGGAGCGGAGGGACGGGGCGTGGGGGAGAATGCCACTGTGTTACGACCGAGTAAGCAAGAAGAAGCCACACCAGCAAGTTGAGTTTATTTAATTATGAATTTATTAACCACGCGGGTCAAGAGTAAGCAAACGCCAGAAAAACTCTCAGCAAATTGATGCAGTTTGTGACAAGCTTTTATAGGTAAAATGTGCAGCACTGGCTCCATAGCAACTTAGTGACCATAGCAACTATTAACTATCGACTTGGCAACCAAAACGCGAACTTCGGTTGTCAGGGAGCTTTGATGAATTTCATGTCCCAGGTATAGCCAGTGCCCAAAAAGTCCCTAGAGTTCTGCCAGTGAGATATAGTTTAAGGTAGTTACACAGAGACGAGGAAGAAGAATCGTTATACGATGGAGTGACCTTGGTTAGGTCACTAACAGAATATACGAACAAACTATGAAAATGGCAAAGCGTAACGTATGATTTCAGTTAACAAAGCATGCGATTGCATGGAGGCTATGGCGAAGGAGTTCTGGAACGGTCAGCAGGCAACGGTCAGCATAACCTGCCCCACGGAGACAAAGCTGGGGGTCTGTGGTCATGGGAACGTTACTGTCATCACCCGTATTGATCACGGCATTGATTCTTAGGTCAGGCAGGTAACTAAGATGAAAGTGTTAAGCAAAATGGAGTAAGCTGGTTCATATTACGACTTTGCTAGCAATTTGATTTTATTCACTGATGTAACTGACTTCAGCTGTCCCCAGGGCTTCTGAGATGCCCCATGGGATGAGGGCTGAGGAGTGACTGTTGGATGTGGCTACGTGGGGTCACTGGGGACCCAGGAAAGTGTGGTTTGGGAGAGCGATGTCTACAGACGGCTGGGAATGATCTGGGAGAGAGGGAGAGTGACAGGGGACAGCGGCAGGAGGGCGGGGGGTGGTGGTGCATTCACTTAGGGGAACCCTTATAGCACTCAGCATCCGATGTCAGTGCTGACCCTTCCCACCGGCCCTGGGGACCACAGCGTCCTCTCGAAATTCCCAGGACTTCCTGCAGGGCTGGGCCCATGCAGGTGCCTAGCCGTGTTCATTAAAGGAAGGCAGCCGCCCTTCTGGGAATGCGAAAAGTGTGCACAACGCAGCGGCGTTCCCTGTGGGTTCCCCCATCCTATGATTGGCTTTGACATGGGGTGTTGGTCGAGCATGAGTGTGTTGGAGGTGGGGGTGAGCGTGGCAGCTAGAGCTCATGCTCATGGACGAGGACCCGCAGAGATGTGGGGGACAGGAAGGTTTCACTCGGGAAGGCGATGGGGCGGGGAAGAGGTGTCTCCACCAGGAAGCAGCTGTGAGGCCATGCGGTGAGCCCTAGAGGGAGTTCCCGCCCGGGGCAGGCACCCCGGGCCAGCTGCCGACCTGCTGGCCGGGTGACCGGGCATGACTGGATGACTTCCCTGTGAGGACCGTTCAGAACCAGCCGGGGACCCGAAGGCGGGCGGCCCAAGCTGTGCCTCAGTTTCCCTTTCTGGGAAATGCCAAGAACACCCCCCCACGCCCCTGCCTCACTCTTTTTTTTTTTTGAGTTGAAGTCTCACTCCACCGCCCAGACTGGAGTGCAGAGG
>NW_007253123.1:81423-91189 GCF_000164805.1 Carlito syrichta
GATCCTTCCGCCTCAGCCTTCCGAGTAGCCGGAATTACAGGTGCGCGCTACCACGCCCGGCTCGTATTTTGATTTATTGTAGAGATGAGGTTTCGCCTGCTCAGGTGGGTCTTGAACCCGCGGGCTCTGGCAGTCCACTCACCTCAGCCTCCCAAAGGCTCGGGATGACAGGCTGAGCCACCAAGCCTGGCTCCACCTCGCTCTTGAGTGGAAAACACCCTTGGATGTGCTGCGTTCCTTGAGGCAGGGGGTGTCCAGCATTACTGACGCAGCCCAGATGCCCCCCCAAGCTCCCGGGTCAGCTGCGGCCTGAGGTCCAGGGGACTGACGGATTTGGAAGGATGAATCCCAGGGATTCGGGGGTTAAGTTTTCTTCGACCAGGCTCCCCCTGCCCTTGGCTGTCTCCCCAGCCCCTCAGAGTTCTTTGATGGCATTAAAGCCAACCTTTTCCAGATGTGCTGAGCCGAGGGGTTTGCCGGAACTCGCCGGGGCTTCGGGGCTTGTCTGCCTCCTCATCCCCTCCGCCAGACGGCCCCCTGCCAGCCAGCCTCCCCCCTCTGGCTGGGTCGCCCGCCGCTCAGGACGGATGCCCGGGAGGCTACACCAAGTCCCGGATCGAAGTGCTTCCTTAGAACATGGCCTGCCTTTCTTCCCTGTCTCTCCTCCTCAGCGGGCCTGTTTGGGTCCAGAAGCTCATCAGGGCTGCTCCCGTCCTCCCGCCCCCCCAGGAAGTGGGACACATCCGGGCTGCATCCACTGCTCCTGCCCCTGCCTCCAAGTGGACGGTGGTCCTGGACCGGAGGGGGAGGTGAGGCCTGGTGGGAGACGTCGCCTGCTGGGCCCGCGCCCCCATCCGTCCGACCAGCGCTCGGGGGTGACTAGCTTGTGTTCTGGGGAGGCCAGAGGCCGAGACCCCTGCCGTCTGCCTCAGAACTGCGGCGGGACAGCCCTCCCCCATCCCTGGGAGCCTGCTGCTATTAATCAAGAGGTTAAAAGTTCCTGCCCCTCCCCGAAACCCCCACTCGCGTTTCCTGTAGAGTCTCCAGCCTGTCTTGGACCCTCCCTGTCTGTTCCTCCTCGCAGGGGTCCCTGGTGAGGAAGTGAGGGCCGGAGCAAGACGGCGGCAGGCAGGCCTGGAGGCCGGCGAGGCTGAGGTGCCCTTGAGGGAGGGGGCGCCCGCCCTCCCAGACCAGGTCTCTCGGCTGGCGGTCGTCCTGAGCCGGTGGCCGTGCCCGGACGGCGGCAGTGTCCCGGCTCGCACGGGAGGGACATTGTGGTGCGTTGGGGACATCCCCTTGGGAAGCCAGAGAGCCGTGGCCACCTCCTGGCGTGGCCTGCCCCTCCGCTCAGCAGACCTCCTGCGTGTCCCCCCGCGTGGGAAGCCCCTGCTGGCCCCTTCGGGTGGAAGTGACCGGGCCCTGCTTTTTTCTCCCGGCAGTCCTTTGTTTTCCTTGCTGTCCCTGCGGTTCCCAGACTGAGCCTGCATTGGGGCGCACTGTTCATAGATTGCTTCGTTCACTCCAGCAGTCTTTTTTTTTTTTTTGAGTTGGAGTCTCACTCCATCGCCCAGACTGGAGTGCAGTGGCCGCTCCCGGCCACCGCAGCCTCACCTGCTGGGCTCTGGCAATCCTTCCACCTCAGCCTCCCGAGTAGCCAGAACTACAGGTGCGCACTACCACACCCGGCTGATTTTTTTATTTATTGTAGAGATGAGGTCTCGCCAAGTTGCCCAGGCGGGTCTCGAACCCGCGGGCTCAGGCAATTCACTCACCTCGGCCTCCCAAGGTGTGGGATTATAGGCCGAGCCACCGAGCCCGGCCCCAGCAGTCTTTATCAGGCGAGATGACCAGCCTTGCCCTGAGCCTGGCAGGCGGCATAGCCAGTGGCTTGGTGGAGGAGACACACGTCAGACAAATAATTGCAAAGGAGGGTGTGGAATGGTCAGTGCTAGGAAGAGAAGTCTGGGTCCTTTGAGGGTGTAAATTGAGGAGTCCAGCCTGCTGTGGTGGGTTGGGAGGGACAAGGGTGGGCTTGTCACAGAGGGCCTCTCAGAGGATGGCATTTTGACCGAACTCTGGGGGCTTTGAGTCTCGGGCAGAGGGAGAGTGGATGCACAAGCCCTGACATGGTTGGCAGAGATGTGAGCGGGGGTGGGAGGAGTGAGCCGGGAGGTGGCCAGGTGGCCGGTGGCTGATCGTAGACGTCCATGTGGTTACGCTCAGGATCTGGGCATTGTCCTAAGGCGGAAGAGAAACTAGGAAGCGTTCAAGGAGATTTCTGCTTTAAGAACATCACTTGGGGAGATCGGAGAAACCTCATCTGACCTCTCAGACTCATTCAGGGTTGGAGGCAGATGGCGGCTCGTGGAGAGACAGCGGCATGTGCGGTCATGCGGGCAAGGGTTCGGGGCTGACTCCTCCACTTCCCAGTGGTGTGGGCCGAGTTGGGGATCTGTGCTCCCCAGCTGTACAGCCTCTGACGAGGACTCACTGTTCTTATCCATGGAATGGATACAGTGATACTCAAAGAGATGCATGGGCTGAGTACTCAGACATTCAGTGGCCACAGCTCCCTTAAGTTTCTCTTTTTTTTTTTTGAGTTGGAGTTTCACTCTGTCACCCAGGCTGGAGTGCAGTGGCATGCTCACAGCCACCACAGCCTCGACCTGCTGGGCTCAGGCGATCCTTCCGCCTCAACCTTCCAAGTAACTAGAGCTGCAGGCATGTGCCACCATGCCTGGCTAATTTTTTGATTTACTGTAGAGATGCGGTCTCACCAAGTTGCCCGGCCTGGTCTCAAACCCATGGACTCAGGCAATCCTCTCATCTTGGCCTCCCGCAGTGCTGGGATTATAGGCGTGAGCCACCGTGCCTGGCCCGAGTTTCCCTTTCTTTTCTGACCCGATTTAACCATCCTTAAAACGGGCATAGAGAACACCTTCTAGGGACCAGTGAAGGGCTCCCTCAACTTCAGCCCAGTCCCACAGTTTTGTGGCCTTGGCCAACAGGCTCCAGGAGAACCACCATGCCACGGGGTTTCTGTGGACCTACACTCGGCTGACGGTCGCGCCCCGGATAAGCCCGCACCCCAAGAGGATACAAACAGGCCTGGGAGGAGTCAGATCCCTGGCCAATGGAGCAGTAGTGTTGTATACCTTGTGTGCCCGGCAGATGTGCTTGGAGGTCTTTGCAAGGTTTCCTGGAGGAACCCACCCAGAGAGAGAGAAAGACCAGCCCTTAAGGGGTCAGGAACCTGGTGCACTGGTGAGGAGGCCAGTGTGGGGCAAGAGGGCACGGGGGAAGCCAGAGAGGATGTGGATCAAAGCACGAAGTGCTCACGGGCCATAGTGTGCTCTTGGCGACCACGCAGAGTGGGCTTGATGACCGCATGGAGGTCAGGATCTCCTCTCCTTGGGGAGATGTCAGGCCTCAGAGGCCAATCTTGGTTTTGCCTCCAATATCTAGGAGTCATTAAAGTCTTGGGGGTAGGAGGGACTCTCTTGAGGCCATATGGCCCCTGGCAAGTGTCTCATCCTTGGCCCTTGATGTGCCTGCCAGGGAGAGAGGCTGGTACCACTGAATGGATGGTGACACTGCGAGGAGCCTTGGGCGTGTCCCGTCCTTTCCCAGTGTCTCAGTGTCTTCAACTGAGAATGACCTCAAAGCGGTCAGAGGTCAGATACCATATGTATACTCCAAGACTCTTGCTGTCTGTCTTACGGTGGAGGTGGTCTGTGAGGGCTGTTTTGATGTGAAGGAAATTGCTCCCTGGGATTGGGGGGAAGTAGAGGGGACGAGAGGCCTCTCTATCTCTTAGGAAAAATCTTGAAGCAGCAAAAGATGGCGCGGCGGCCTCCTTATCTCACATAGGCCCTCAAGATGTGTGTGTGTGTGTGTGTGTGTGTGTGTGTGTGTGTGTGTGTGTATGTGCGTGTGCGTGCATGCACAGGTGCATTTGTCTGTTCCTACCATGTTCATTGACTCTTTTATTTATCCATCGGCCATCTGTATATTCACCAGTTTTCTACTAATGTGGCTATGCTCTGGCAACATTGTGCCCAGCGGTGGAGACCATGCCGGTTGTGCTTGGGAGGATGTCCTTGTCTGGAGGTGGCAATTATTAAAGAAAGAATAGCTTCATCACCATTATTATAATCGATATCAGCAAGTAACATTTAGCAGCATTTGCGTCTCCTGCCTGGACGTTGTCAAGCACTTAATATAAATGTGTTTTAGTCTGCTCGGGCTGCTGTAACAAACTACCAGAGACTGGGTGGCTTAAGCAATGGATATTTATTTCTCACAGTTCTGGAGACTGGAAGTCCAAGGTCAAGGTGCTGGCAGATCCCGTTCACGGTGAGGGCTCTTTTCCTGACTTGCAAAAGGCCACATGGTAGAGAAGAGGAAGAGCTCTAGTCTCTCTTCTTATAAGATCAGTAATTCCTGCCCTCAAGAGCTTATTGAAATCTAATTACCTCCCAAAGACCCCACCTCCAAACGCCAACACATTGGGGGTTAGGGCTTCAGCATATGGATTTAGAGTGGACACATATGTTCAGTCCACAACAATGTCTGCTCATTTCTAAATTTAGCATTTGTGTTTTATTTCTTTTTGAGTAGTTCAAAAGGTACAAAGCTCAAAATCTAAAAAAGTATAAAAGAATATACATCATATATTCTGGGCTGGGTGCGGTGACTGAAGCCTGTAATCCCAGCACATTGGGAGACTGAGGTGAGGGGGTTGCCTGAGCCCATGGGCTTGAGAACAGCCTGGGCAACTTGGTGAGACCTCATCTCTACAATAAATCAAAATAATTACCCGGGCATGGTAGCACGTGTCTGTAGTTCTGGCTACTTGGAAGGCTGAGGCGGAAGGATCGCCGGAGCCCAGCAGGTCAATGCTGGGGTGGCCGTGAGCGTGCCACTGCACTCTAGCCTAGACGACAGAGTAAGACTCCAACTCAAAGAAACCCAAAAAAACAAATAAAAAAATATATATACAGTGAGAACAGAGGCCCTGTCCCACTCTGGAAGTCATCGCTGTCTTGGTTCTATGTCCCTTTTCCAAGAGATAAAGAATTTCAAATAAGTCTCTTATGACCGTAGGTGTAAAAATCCCAAACAAAATATTAGAGAATAGAATCCAGTGAGATATAAAAAGGTCAATGCATCATGCAAAGTGGATTTTATTCTTAACTTTTGAAAGTCAATTAATGTGGTTCATCAAAGAACAGAATAAGGGAGTAAAACCATATGATCAACTCAATAACTGTAAAACAATCATTTGAAAAAATTCAACACCTGTTCATGATTTAAAAAAAAGAACCTCAGCAAATTAGGCATAGAAGGGGACTTCTTCACTCTAGTAAGGGATACCTACAATAAAACCTACAGCTAATGGAATAGTTAATTGATGGGCTATTATACACTTCCTTTTTTAAATTTATTTTTAATTTTTATTTTTCTTGTCCAGTATGCCTTTCCATTTTTAGCACAAAAGGTGTAGTTTTTTAAAAACATCTACTTGGCATGTGGGGATAGATGATGTTACAAGTGTTATACACTTCCCCCCTAACTTGGAACTAATCAAAGGATAGGTGTTATCACCATTTCTAGTTAACATTAGAAGTTGAATACGTGACAACAATGACACAAAGAAAAGAAATAAAAGGCATACAGATCAGAAACAAAGAGGTAGAACTCTTTATTCACAGATTATATTATTATGTTCATAGAAAATCCAAAGGAATTGACAAATATACTACTAGAATTAATAAACAAACTTAGCAAGGTCACTGGATACAAGATCAATATACAAAAAATGCATAACAATGTACTAACAACGAACAAGTGGAAAATGAAATGCAAAAGACCTCTCATGTACAGTAAAATGAAACTATTATAGGCTGGGCTCGGTGGCTCAGCCTGTCATCCCAGCACTTTGGGAGGCTGAGGTGAGTGGATTGCCTGAGCCCACAGGTTCGAGACCAGCCTGGGCAGCTTGACAAGACCCTATCTCTACAATAAATAAAATTAGCCAGGTGTGGTAGTGCACGCCTGTAGTTCTAGCTACTTGGAAGGCTGAGGCAGAAGGATCACCAGAGCCCAGCAGTTTGACACTGGGTTGGCCGTGAGCATGCCACTGCACTCCAACCTGGGCAACGGAGTGAGATGCCAACTCAATCCCCCCTCCAAAAAAAAAACCAAAAAAACAACTGTTACATATTGAATGTTTATGTCCCTCTGACTTCATACGTTGAAGACCTAACCCAAGTGTGACCGTATCTGAATACAGGGTCTCTAGGAAAGTAAGTAAGGTTAAATGAAGCCATAAAGGCAGCACTCAGATCTGATAGGATCGGGGCTCATAAAAGAAGAGACACCAGAGACCCTGAGCCTCCTCGGAGTACAAATGCCTCATGACAACAAAGCAAGAAGATGGTCGTCTACAAGCTGGGAAGAGAGCCCTCACCACACGTGGAGTTTGGTGGAACTCTGATCTTCTAGCCTCCAGAACCACGAGAAAATTAATTTCTACTGTTTGAGCCACACAATCTATGGTATTTTGTTATGGCAGCTTGAGATGACAAATACAAATACTTAGAGTAAACTAAGCAAAAGAGGTGCACACTGCTGAGAAAAGTTAAAGGAAAATCTAAGTAAATGGAACGTTATACCATGTTCATGGATAGGGAGACTCAGTATTACCAAGATGTAAATTCTGTAAAATTTGACCTATAGATTCAGGGTAATCTTTATCAAAATCCTAGTGGCTTTTGGCAGACATTGATAAGCCAACTATAAATCTGTGGCAATGCAAAGGACCTAGAGTAGCCAAGGCAAACTTGAATAAGAACAAAATTGGGAAACTTACATGACCAGATTTCAAGACTTGCCATAAAGCTACGTTGATTAAGACAGTGTGATTTTGGCACAAGGATAGCCAGATAGATCAACAGAACAGAATAGATTGTCCAGACATAGGCCCATATGTAAATGATCATTTGGTTCTCAACCAGACACTAAAATAATTCCATGGGGAAAATAATGTTCTTTCAATAAATGGTGCTGAAACAACTTTGTATTCAAATGGAAAATAATCTTGAATTCTATCCTAGAAATAATACATTTTAAAAAAGCAATAAATTGGACTTGGTCAAAGTTAAAAGCTGCTTGTCACAAATATACCTTTAATAAAATGAAAAGACAAGCCATGGGTTAGGACAATTTATTTGCAATACAAATATCTGACAAAGACCTCATATATATTCTTCTTTATACATATTCATGAATATGCACAATCAGGCAATAAGAAAAAGATACGCGATTACACAAATCAATAAGACACCAATCCAAATCAATAAGAAAAATGCACAAGACCCACAATAAAAGTGGGCACGAGGCTTGACCAGACACTTTACACATCCACAAAAAAAGTCCAAACGACAAACAGGAAAAAGGCTGAACTTGATTTAGTTGACAGGAATCGCAGATTAAAAGGAAAGACTTCTACATATGCCTATGAATAACCAAAATGGAAATAGTTGACAATAGCGAATGTTGACAAAGACATAGAGCACCTGGAAGTCTCACACGCTGCTGCTTGGTGGGCAAACTGGTTTATCCAAACAGACTTTGGAAGCATGTTTGTCGTATCTACTAAAGTTAAACATATATCTATCCTGTGGCCTATCAGTTCTGTTCCTGAATACAGACCCTAGAGAAATGAAAGCAGATGTTCACAGAAAAAAATTGTGCGAGAATGTTAGTTGCACCTTTTTTTTGTTTGTTTGGTTTGGTTTTTGGTTTTTTGTTTGTTTTTTTGAGTTGGAGTCTCACTCTGTCACCCAGACTGGAGTGCAGCGGCCGCTCCCGGCCACCGCAGCCTCGACCTGCTGGGCTCCGGCGATCCTTCCGCCTCACCCTTCCACATAGCCGGAACTACAGGCGCGCGCTACCACGCCCGGCTCATATTTTGATTTTATTGCAGAAATGCGGTCTCGCCAAGTTGCCCAGGTGGGTCTCGAACCCGCGGGCTCAGGCCATCCACTCACCTCAGCCTCCCAAAGCGCAGGATGACAGGCTGAGCCACCGAGCCCGGCTGTTAGTTGCAGCTTTAGTCATCAAAGCCCAAAACTGGAGACCACCCAAATGCCCATCAATAGGAGAGAGAACACACTGTGATGTGTTTACATAATGGAATATTATTTAGCAATGACAAGGAGCACAACACCGCTACACTTGACATGAACGAGTGAAAGAATGCAGACACACAAGAGTTCACACTGTAAGATGCCTTTTGTGTGAAATTCCAGAACAGGCAAAACACCTCTATGGTGAGTGGCTATAATGGCTACCTCTGTCTGGGGGCCGGGAAATTGACTTAGAAGGGGGCCAGGGGACTTTTGAGGTCATGGGAATGGGTATGCTGGTGCACAAGTAGGTAGAAGTTCCTGGAGCCAAACACTGGTGTATCTTTTTTCCTGCCTGTAAATTATCTTTTAATAAAAAAGGGGAAAAAATCCACTATAATGTGAGGAGTGAATTCAATATCTGCTCCCATGGCACCTCCCCAGTGTCTCACCCTGGGTCAAGGGCATGATCACATGATCAGTGTTGGTGGTCCCAGTGGCCATCGACCCTGGCAGAGCGGAGTCCGTGCCCGCATTTGCTGAGGGTGTGAATGAGCCTGGGTTTACAGCCAAGCGCTCTACAGGATGACGGGGCAGCGGCGAGGAGAGGCCGGGCGTAGGGGTGCTTCGCGGAGGAGGCGGGAGGCCCACTCTGAAGGCTCTTTGGGATTTTTCTCAGGCAAAGTGAAGGAAGAGGGGCAGGTAGACAAAGACTTGAAGGGCAGGAAGAGCCGCGTGTGCCCAGGCAGCTTGTGCCAGCGTGGTAGGAGCTTTGGCGAGTGGTGGTAGAAGGAGGAGAAGGTCGAAAAGCAAGCCGGGCCTTATCTGCTGACCTAAAAGGTTTGGTTTCTAGTACATGGGAGCCACGGAAGGTTTTGCGAGAGGGCAGCCCCCAAACGGTCTGCGTTTTAGCAAGTTTGCCAACTGGACCCTAGCCACAGGCACTGGGAGTTCTTCAGGGAGACTGATGAAGCTGGGTTCTCGCCCAGACTAGGAGATCGCCTGCGCGTGCAGAGCCTGCCTTGGGTCTTCAGGTGAGACCCAAGGGGACGGCCAAGCTGGGCCTGAGCCCCTTGGGCTGGCGAAGCGGCGCCACCTACTGGTGCACCCCAGGCCCGGACTTGGCAGACCATCCGGTTCCTTTGCAGCCTTGGGGCCCCACTGTGGCCCGGACCCATGGCCCTTGGGGTGAGTGGCCGGAAGAGAATCTCTGGAGGGAGGAGCCCTCCCTCGGGATCAGGGCCTGAGATCAGTACCCTTGTGCCCCGAGAGGGAGAAGCAGGAAGCCAGCACAAACTCGCGTTGCTGGGCTCTGGACTCTACCCAGCCTGGTGGACCACTCCTGGCAGTGTGACTTTGGCAGGGTTGCTTGACCTCCCTGTGCCTCAGTGTACTCATCTGTAAGTGAGGAATCATAATGACGTCCGGCCAGGCTCGGTGGCTCAGCCTGTCATTCCAGCACCCTGGGATGCCGAGGTGAGAGGACTGCCTGAGGCCGCGGGTTCCAACCAGCCCAGGCAACTTAGCGAGACCTCGTCTCTACAGTAAATCAAAAATTAGCTGGGTGAGGTAGTGTGCACCTGTAGTTCTGGCTACTCGAAAGGCTGAGGCGGAAGGATCGCCGGAGCCCGGCA
>NW_007253123.1:91209-103469 GCF_000164805.1 Carlito syrichta
AGCCTATAATCCCGCGCCTTTTGGGAAGCTGAGGTGAGTGGATTGCCTGAGCCCGCGGGTTTGAGACCCTCCTGGGCAACTTGGCGAGACCTCGTATCTATAATAAATCAAAAAATGAGACGGGCATGGTAGCGTGCACCTGTCGTTCCAGCTACGTGAAAGGCTGAGGCGGAAGGATCGCCGGAGCCCGGCAGGTCGAGGCTGCGGGGGCCGGGAGCGGCCACTGCCCTCCAGTCTGGGTGACAGAGGGAGACTCCAACTCCAAAAAATAAAAAATGAAATAAAATAATGATACTCGCCTGCTATGCTGATTCTCAGTCATCATATGGAAGCCACCCGGTAGCGTCTGGCCCATGCGAGAATGCCATCGGAGCTGTTGTCATCACATCTCCTACGATTGTCACCAGGACCCTCGCCATTCCAGGGGCTGAAGCGAGAATGCCCTGTACCCCGGGAGGACTTGAGGGCTGGCAGATGAGGGGCCAGAGTAGGGCTGCATCAGCTGGAGAAAGACCAGCGTACGTGAATCAGTAGTGGCTCAGACTCTCTCCTGATGACCGTGTGGACGGCGGAGGGTGTGGGTCAGAAGAAATGAGGTCAGGTCTGCATCGTCCAGACCTGGCGTCTGCGCCTCGCCCCCGGCATCCTCGTCTCCGGAGTGTCCTCATCATCACGCACCGGGAATGGGCTCAGAGAGGTTGGGTGCCTGTGCGCGTCTATCCGGTGAATTTGGGGCAGGGCCCAGAAGCAGGTTGTGCCCCAGAGCCCAGGACTCTACTGACTCACCGTACTGAGCTCACAGGAGAGACCGGTTTTGGGCATCAGCTGCACTCAGCAGGGCGCAAACAGCACACAGCTTGGCCCCTTTACCTGTCCTACACCCCGAATGGATTCTGTAGTTTTCCTGATCTCTGTCATTTGGGAAAACAATCTCACTTCAATAATTATCTTTAAAACTGCCATTCTGAGCCGGGCTCGGTGGCTCAGCTTGTCATCCCGCGCCTTTGGGAGGCTGAGGTGAGTGGATGGCCTGAGCCCGCGGGTTCGAGACCTGCCTGGGCAGCGAGACCTCATCTCTACAATAAATCAAAAAATCAGCCGGGCGTGGTAGCACCTGCCTGTAATTCCGGCTACTCGGAAGGCTGAGGCGGAAGGATCGCCGGAGCCCAGCAGGTCGAGGCTGCGGTGGGCGGGAGCGGCCACTGCACTCCAGTCTGGGTGGCAGAGTGAGACTCCCAACTCAAAAAAAAAAAACAACTGCCATTCTGAATCGAAGGGAAGGCTCCTCCCCTGTCTCAGTGGGGTTTGCTCCCCCCCGGGGGTCTGCAGCGGCAAGGGGGGGTGCAGGTCCCTCCTCTCTTTCTGGGTTGCGTTTCTCACAAGGGATGCTGATTAGAGCCCCCAGGGTAGGAGGGGACCAAGTGAAGGCAGGAGAAGGAGAGTCTGACTTGGCTGGTGCCGATGCCCGCTGGCGATGGATGGAGTCTAGACGAGGGTTCTGGGAGCGGCTGGCCCCTTCGTGGGAGGCGTCCTCGGATGTCCTGGGCACAGAGCAGGCCCAGCGGGGGCACTTTCACCCTGCAAGGCCCCCTCCTTTGACTGCCCGTTCTGGCCATGCCCTCAGCCTCTGACTCCCCTGGATCCCCCTTGGTGCTGGGTCACCCCCCTCCAGGTGCCCTCCTGCACGTCCTGCTTCCTTTCAGGGGTGCTGGGGTTCCACATCTGGCCAACATCAAATAGACACGCTGGCCGGGCTCGGTGGCTCAGCCTGTCATCCCAGCCCTTTGGGAGGCCGCGGTGATGGGATGGCCTGAGTCCACGGGTTCGAGACCAGCCCGGGCAACTTGGCAAGACCTCATCTCTACAAAAAAAAAATTAACTGGGTACGGTAGTGCATGCCTGTAGTTCCAGCTGCTTGGAAGGCTGAGGCAGAAGGATCTCCGGAGCCCAGCCGTTCAACACTGGGGTGGCTGTGAGTGTGCCACTACACTCCAGCCTGGGCGATGGAGTGAGACTCCAACTCAAAAAAAAAAAATACATGCTACCAAGCCTCAGGGGTAGCCGGGCGCTGCCACGTGTCCTCTTCAAGCTAGAGTCAGATTCCTCTCTTCCCATGGGCCCCAAACTCGGGGTGCTGTGTCATGCTCTTCCCAGGGTTCTCTTGGGACGAGGTGAGCCCCTTCCTCAAGGTGTTGGGGTGAGGGTCAATACATCCTCCAAAGAAATCCTCACCCTGGATGTTGCTCCCCAGGCCCCATGAATTCTCCCTTTCTTTCGTGCGGCCCAAGGCAGAGGTGGGCCAAGGCTGGGAGAACTGCCTCACCGATGGCGGCATTTCCGGCTTGGCTGTGCTTTGGGGGAACCGGGCACCTCTGGCATTGTCCTCCGTCCTTGGGGCCCCCTGAAATGGCGGGTGGCGGAGTTCCGTGCTAGCGTCCTGGGACACAGCAGTGAGGTGTGTGTGTCAGTGTGAGTGTGTGCACACACGTGGCTAGTGAGTGTGCTAATATAAGTGTGCACGTGTGTAAAACATGAGATTGCGTGAGTGCCAACGAGTGTGAGAGCAAACGAGGTGTGCACGGGTGTGCACATGAGTGAGTGTGTGATCTGGGCCTCTGAGACCGTGCAAGTGTGTACGGAAGCATGAGGGTGATGCGAGCGTGTGAATACGAGGAAAGGTTGAGGGTGTCCAGTGTGCTCGTGTGGGAGTGTTTGTTTATGTGGGTGTGTGTGCATGAGTTTGTGCACACGGGTGTGGGAGAGCATGTGAGTGAGGTGAGTGTGGGTGTGTATGAGAGAGGGCGAGGATGCTGAGTGTTCGTGTGAGCGTGCATGTGTCAGTGCGTGAGTATTTCTTTGAGTGTGTGCACAAGGGTGAGCGCGAGACGAGTGTACGGATGTGTGTGACTGGGAGTGTATGAGCTTGTGAGTGTGTGAGGGTGAGCTTGTACAAGTGTGTCCGTGTGTGAGTGTGTACAAGTGTGTTCACATGGATGTGTGAGTGTGCAAACAAGTTTGTGCGTGGTGTCAGCATGCACGAGTGTTCACACGAGTGTGTATGCATGTGTGAGCTTGTGGGAGCAGGCGAATGAGTGTGCAGGTGGGTCTGTGTGTGCACAAGCGTGCTCACATGGTGTGTTGCCGTGTGTGTCTGTGTGTGAGTGTGTGCTTATTGCGCACAGTGTTTTTGTCCTCCTTGGACCCAGGCTTGTCAACCAAGTTCATTGCTGCAAAGAGGGATGGCGGTAACACTGTTGCCCTGCCACCTTCTCCCCATGCCCCCCTCCATCTGCACCGAGCTACCCAGTGGCACCCGAGGACCCGGCCTCCCCGCCCGCCCCGCCCCGAGCTGGCAGCTGTGGGCAGCTCTCCTGGCCGACTCTTGGCCTCTCACTCAAAGCTTCCAGCCCTGCTGCACTCAGCCACACCGCCCCCATATCTCCAGGGGGAAACTGACTTGCCGGAATGTTTGTGAAATGAGAGTGAGACCTTTTTTTTTTTTTTTTTTTTAAAAAAAGATAAATTAGCATAACAGGATCTTTCAGAGCAGGGCTGGATTTCTGAAATGCAATTCATGCCTCCTGTGTTTTCCTGTCAACACGCATCTCCAGACATCATGCCTGCTGCTACCAATTAATTCCTAATTTTTTCTTTCACCGATTAAGTTGCTTGATGTCAGCAGATTTGAGTTTCCTGAAGTCACGGAGTTTTGTCTTCAAGGGGAAATTGTGCAAACTGGTCAAGCGGCAAAGTTATAAGGATGCACATAAAATGAATAATAAAAGGCAAACGTACCCCCGCTTGTGAAATCAGGCCATTTTATATTCGCTCTTTTCAGAGAGTAGCCAACCAGCATTGAACTGATTTGTAAGAAAAATGTCAAAACTGCAGGCGTGTGAAGCATCATCGGGGGATGCACAGCATTTTGCAGGGGCTTAAAAAAATTGCTCCAAGAGTCCCGCGACTATATTTCAAGTTTTCACGGAAGTATCTCGCTTTTCCGCGATCTCTCTTCGTGGTCTTCTGTGACCACGGTTAAGCACAAAGTGAGTGCTCAAGAAATATCCATTGAGAAAAACCAACCTGAAGAAATAACGATTGGGAAAAAGGCCAGAGTTAGTGACTTGAGGGTGGTGGAAAATCGTGCAGGTTCTAATCATATTTTGCTTTCCTTTATTCACCATCTTGGGTAGGGTGTGGGACATTTTCCCACCATAGATGGGCACGCTTGGAGAGCTGTAGAGAGGCAGAGCTGGAAGGGACTTTATTTCCATTTGACTTGTATAAATTTATGGCTCACAAGTGTACTTTTGCTACATTGATTTGTGGCATGGTAGTGAAGCCAGGGCTTTTAGTGGACCCAGCTGGAGTATACTAAGAAAGACCCATTATTAAGCAATTTCTCATCACCCACCCTCCCACGCTCCCGCCCTTCCAAGGTCTTCATTACCTACTCTTCCACACTCTAATTCCACGTGTTCACGTTATTCAGCTGCACTTGTAAGGGAGAACACGCGGTATTTGACTTTCCGTGTCCGAGTTGTTTCACTTGAGTTAATGGCCTCCAGCTCCATCCACATATGAGATTGACACAGAGAGGGGCGATGGCTTGTCCAGAGCCACCCAGCCAGTGAGCACTGGATCCACTGGGTCCTCCCCGAGGCCTGGGTGGGCAGGAGTGACTGGCACTCCTCTGTGTTGGGTGCCACAGTGACCGGCACTCTTCTGTGAAGGGAGACCCAGGGACGGGCCCCCTCTGTGTTCGGTTCCCCAGAGACTGAAACTTATCCATAATGGATGCCCTAGTGACTAGCCCTCATCTGTGATGGGCAACCCTGTAACTGGCTCTCCTCTGCAATGGGTGCCACAGTGACCAGCCCTGCCCTGTCAGGGGTGACCCAGTGACGCGAGCAGGGTCTGTGGGAGGCGGGGAGCTCAGGCCTCGCTGACGCTGTCCTTGTGTTAGTTACAGGACTCTGATCAGACCCACCTATAGAGTGTCCTACCGTACAGTCACTGCGCTGGAGTGGAGATGCTGCCCTGGCTTCACCGGGAGCAACTGTGATGAGGGTAAGTCCGACGGCGAGGGCACAGGGGGCCGGGCACAGGCCAGGCTGGCCGTGCTCTCTGGGCATGTCTGCCTCTCCTCCCCCCGCCCGCCAGCAGGTCTCCTTCTCTCCACATGGGCTCCATGTTTTGGAATTCTTCTCTTTTCTCAGTCACTTCTGAAGCAGATGTCCCAGATGGGCCAAACCAGGGTGCAGCTGCCTGCCCTGTCTGTGGGACCGAGGCAGGTCCTTGGGTGCATTGGCTGGGGGTGGGGGTTGCAGGAACCACAGGAAGACTGGGGCGTGGAGGGGGTTTGGTTTAAAGCCTGTTTCTTCCACTTCCGGCTCCGCCAGCGTTGACTCTGTGGGCTTTGAGCGAGTGCAAATGAGCTTCCACCAGCCTTGCGGCCACAAAGTTTGTAGATGGAGCCAGCCAGCCAGAGAGACTGGCGGGCAGCTGCAGGCGGGCCCTGCCCGGCCACTCTGGACCCTCTTGCCCTCCTGGCACTCAGGGAGGGGGGGCCCAGGGTTGGGCCTCCCTCCTCGAGACCCATGGCCCTGAGAGGGTCACAACACAGCACCCAGGTGGGCCAGAGGTGGCAGACAGAGCAGATGCCCGCCAGTTCCCGGCCAGGGAAGGCGGGTTCTGCCTCACCAACAGGTGGGCGGTCTGCCTAGTTCCCCAGCATGGCTGGGTCGGACCAGAGCCTCAGGGGTCCGTTTTGCATTTGGAAACCGTAGCCGTCCTCAGCCTTGACATTCTGATGAAATTATTCTCTTATCTCATGTTATTACTTGCTGGTTTGATTGGAGCGTATATATGCTTTGAATGTAAACTGCCTAAAACCTTGGGGCTATAAAGAATAACAAAATCACGACAGAAATAGCAACGTTCTTGCGGGCCTGCGGCCCAGGACGGAGCTGAAGGAAGGGGCTGGGATGTCACAGGCCCCAACAGGTGCCACCTGTCCTGACTGGCGAGGTGGCTGAGGCTGGGCTAGGCCGTGCTTGTGGGTGCTTATAGGGATGACCTAGACCCTTCCTCAGAGAGGAGCGGGAAGTCCTCACGGGTGAGGGGAGGCCAGGCTTCCCGGGGGAGGTGTGGCAGGCAGACCGCAGCATAAGTCACGTGCTGAATGACCACAGCTCACCCCAGGTCCCGCATAGAGGCCTGAGGCCCTCAAAGCCAGGACCTGGGCCTGCCTTTTGGGCCGGCACCATGACCGCCGGGAGAGGCTCTCCAGGGCCCCCAACAGAACAGAGTAGATCTACGCTGTATGTTCTGTCAGGGGCCGAGGTGGTGGGTGTTTCCAGGGAGGTGGTGGGTTTACCCTTGAGTAAGTGTCTGAGCCCTTTTCAACGGTCAATAAAGTGGGCAGTGCTGGGCTTCCCCCAGGGAAGCACTCAGGCCCCTCTCCGGGCTGACCGTCCAGGCCTTGCTTCTAGAAGCTCTCACTCAATGTTAGGAAGGCTTCCGGGCCCTTCTCTCAGCTCCCAGAGGCCCGGGGCTCCCCCCGCCGGGCACCATTGCCGCAGCGGATCGACTCTAATTGTGTGTTTCATGTCCCTGTCCCCGTCAACGCCTCGCCGCCCTGTCGGACTGTCTGGTTCTTGTAGGAGTCACTGAGCCTGGCCCGAATAGGGCCTCTTCCTCCCTTTCCTGGAAACCACTGCAGGATTTGAGCACATAAGCTTCTCATCTCTCTTCATAGCCTCTTTACGGAGTAAAGGAATACCACTCAAGGAAGTATAAGTCTCCAAGGGTCCAAGTCATAACTCTCATGCAAGTTGATGGTGAACACGCATTTATTTACATGTGTTATTTAACTCAGCAGAATAACAAAGCTGATTCAAAGAAGAGGATTAGCCGGGCTCAGTGGCTCAGCCTGTAATCCCGTGCTTTGGGAGGCTGAGGTGAGTGGATCGCCTGAGCCCGCGGGTTCGAGACCCACCTGGGCAACTTGGCGAGACCTCATCTCTACAATAAATCAAAAAAATTATCCAGGCATGGTAGCACGCGCCTGTAGTTCCAGCTACTTGGAAGGCTGAGGCGGAAGGATCGCCGGAGCCCGGCAGGTTGAGGCTGTGGTGGCTGGGAGTGGCCACTGCACTCTCCGCGACGGAGTGAGACTCCAACTCAAAAAAAAAAAAAAAAACAAAGAAGAGGTTTAGAGAAACTGATGGATGTGTATATACACCCACATATACATATATTTGTGGATTGGGGGGTCCTTGAGACCACCCTTAGGTTTGATAACTTGCTGGAAGGACTCAGACGGCTGTGTTAAAAACGATCACTCTCGTGGTCCTGGTGTCTGACAGTGAAAGGACACAGATTATCATCAACCAAGGGACCCATGAGGGCAGCGTCCAGGAGGGCTCTGTGTATGGAACTTCTAGTTCTCTCCAGTGGTGTCGTGGACAGTGTCACTTTCCTGGCGGTGATGGCTGACAGTATGCACCAGTATTGCCAGCTAGGGAAGCTCACCTGAGCCAGAGGTGTTACTGGGGCTTGGTGGCAGCCTCCATTGCTGACCTCAATTTCTAGCCCTTCTGGGAGCTGAGTTGCTACCATGTGGCCCAAGGACACCCCCAACCTCACTGTCAGCTTGAACTATCCAATGTGGCCCGTAGACCATGCGACATGACCCAAGGCCCCCAGGTGAAAACAAAGATATGCTTATCAGGCAGGGCATTCTCTAAGGCTTCAAGACCCCCTCCCAGGAGCCATGTACAAAGACGTCCTTTGGGTAAGGTTAATTCTTTATATATAGATATAAGACATGTATATGATATATCATTATTGAACTGTATAATATATAGTTATTGATATATAGGATAGGTATATAATATATCATACATAATATATAATCTGTATATTATATATGCATTATACAATATATGCACATGCTATAAAATTATCTGTAATATAATATATAGATTATATATTATGATTTATATTACATCGTATAAATCATTATTTATATTTGGTTATATTTATATTATGTAAATTGTAGGCCGTTTGAGTAGCCCAAATCTGCAAATCCAAAATCTGAAATGTCCCCAAATTGGAAACTTTCTGAGCGCTGGCATGGCACTCAAAGGGAATGCTTGTTGATTTGCAGATTGGAACAGCTCAACTGGAAATATAGTTATATATGCCATATATAATATAATATATAACATATATTTATAGAAGTACGAACCTGAAGTAAGATCATTATATTAGATCTAGAGGACAATAAAGACCAAACCTCCGGGGTTATCTTTTCCACTGAAGAGAAGTCGTTTGTTTCCTGCCAGTTTTGTGCACATGAACATGCAACCTGCAGGACCTGGGCGGTAATACCTCGTGCAAGGGTAATGCAAAGTGACATTCTCCCAGGGCATCAAATGGCACTCAGACGGGCTCGTCAGACAGTGCTCCAGCATGAAATTAAGAAGGCAGACCCTCCCCCTCTGAGCCTGTTTCCACGTTTTAGACAGCTTTTCTCGCAGACCAAGTGGTTCCTCGTGGCATGCTGCAGGACCGGGGGAGGCCAGTCCCTGCTGTCCGGGACATCTGATTGTTAGGGCAGGAGTCGGTTTGCACAGGGCTGTGGGCCACCCTTCTTAAAGGAAGAGGCGGGGTGAAGGAAGATGACCGTGAGCTGGTCAGATGCCCCCAGACATGCCTACGCTCAAGAGCTTGGCACCTCGCCTCAAGAAGTCATTTCTTATCTGATAAACCACGTCCATATTGGTGATCAGTACACGGTCATGCATTGACTGGTATTGCAGGTATGTTCGGAGAAATGTGTTGCGAGGTGATTTCCTTGTCACACAAACACCATGGAGTGTGCTCACGCAAGCCTGAAAGGCATAGCCTCCTGCATGCCCAGGCTACATGGTACAATTTGGGGTTTCTGGGCAGCTAACTTGTATGGTACGCGGCTGCGCTGAATTCTAGAGGCAACAGTAACACGGTGGTAAGTATTTATGTCTTTAGACTTATGTCAATGTAGAAAAAGAACAGTAAAAATACAGTGTCATCATCTGAGGGGACGACAGTTGTATTCACAGCCCACTGTGGCCCAAAATGTCGTCACGCAGCACGAGAAGCACCCTGGGTTCCTGGGCTAATTGTGGAGAGATGCCTCGGTGCCTCTGCCCCTCCTGGTGGAGGAGACGTCTGGGCCGCCCTCCTCGCTTAGGACGCCATGTCCACCTGAGGGTGACGGATGAAGCTGGCCTCTTTCAGCTAGCCTCAAGGTCGAGTGACCCTTCCCAGCAGTGAGCACGAGGGTCCCGGCCACCCCAGGGGGGGGTGATTGGCAGCTGAGGGATTCCTGAGAGTGTGAGGAGTTCCTGAGTTTGGGACTGGCTCCTGAAAGCCCCTGTGAAGATTTTACATTCCCGAATACAAACCGATAAAGACAGCAGGCTGAATCGAGGCCATGCCCAGGACCTCGGGCACATTCCTGAGATGGTTGTGGTGGGTCCTGCACAGTTAATTCCCACCTGCTTCTCCTTCCTCCCTCTCTGGAAATACCGCAGCGGGTCACTGAGGTGTGCTCGATGGGTTTGGCTTTGGTTCAGGTGAGGTTCCCTCCCTAGACGCCCCAGGATTGGGTCTAGGGCTTGGGAATATCTCCCCTTCAAAATATATGTTCATATGCAGTAGATCCGGATTATTTGCAGATTTCTTATTTCTGAATTCACCTGCTTGCTAACGTTGACGTGTAATCCCCAATTCAGAACTCGCAGCCGTCGTCCACGGTTTTGTTTTGTTTGTTTGCTTTCTTTTTTTGAGTTGGAGTCCCACTCTGTCGCCCAGACTGGAGTGCAGCGGCTGCTCCCGGCCACCGCAGCCTCGACCTGCTGGGCTCCGGCGATCCTCCCTCCTCAGCCTTCCAAGTCGCTGGAACTACAGGTGCAAGCTATCACGCCCGGCGAATTGTTTGATTTCTTGTAGAGATGAGGTCTCGCCACGTTGCCCAGGCGGGTCTCGAACCCGCGGGCTCAGACAATCCACTCACCTCGGCCTCCCAAAGCGCAGGATTACAGGCTGAGCCACCGAGCCTAGCTGGTCATCCACAGTTATGGGCAGAACAGTGACAACTTTGAGTCGGCGACACGAGTGTTCCCAGCTACGGTCCTGCCCCCCGTTTCAGCTCTTGAACTGCAAACAAGTTTGCTTTTCTTGGCCTAGGTACTGCCACATTTTTCCCATTTTCGTGCTTTCTGTTGGTGAATTTGCTGTTTAAAATATGCCCCACGCCCAGTGCTGTCTAGTGTCCCTGGTGTCTCCTTACAGAGAAAACACACGCG
Source organism: Carlito syrichta (assembly GCF_000164805.1). NCBI lineage: Eukaryota > Metazoa > Chordata > Mammalia > Primates > Tarsiidae > Carlito > Carlito syrichta. Next base: position 101,568 of record NW_007253123.1, read on the forward strand.
TTAGATCAGTGTCATTCAGGCATGAGTTCAGGGCTGTTGGTCACAAGTCCAATCCTCATGAGTCAACAAGAGATTTTTTTTTCTTTCTGTTGAGTCGAAATCTCACTCTGTCACCCAGGCTGGAGTGCAGTGGCACGCTCCTGGCCACTGCAGCCTCGACCTGCTGGGCTCCAGCGATCCTTCCGCCTCAGCCTTCCAAGTAGCTGGAACTACAGGCACGTGCTACCACGCCCGGCTCATTTTTGATTTGTTGTAGAGATGAGGTCTCGTCAAGTTGCCCAGGCGGGTCTCGAACCTGCGGGCTCAGGCAATCCACTCACCTCGGCCTCCCAAAGTGCTGGGATTACAGGCTGAGCCACCGAGCCCGGCCTAAAGGTGTCTTTAAACAAACACATGAAATGAGGCTATGTATTGATCGGTGGATGAACACGTGACCAGAGGCTTCCAGGGCCATAACCCTGTATTTCCCCTGGGAACAAGGTTCAGTGTTCACTAATGATGGTTCATGGTGACTTTCTTGAATAGAGCTACTGTATCTATGTGTACATACTTAAAAATAATTTTTTCTTATGATGGAAGCATGTATGTGTTTAGTTTAGAAACACCCAAAATTCCACCTCTCAAGTTAACCTCAGATTTCACTTTGGAGAAAAATCTCTGGATCTTTCTCTGTGTTTACATGTCAAGTGTACTGTAGGTGCTGTTTGGTAACTTTCTCACATAAGTTATCATGACCGTCTCTCCTTGTCAACGGGTAGCCTGCCATAATGTGATTTTGAGTGGTTGTGAAATTTGGATACACACACTCTTCACTAATGAAACTGCTACTACAAGTTGCTTCCAATTTTTAATAACTTTACTGTAAATATCTTTTTTTAAATGGAAGAAAATTTACATACAGTTAAATGTACAGATTTTCCTTTTTTTTTCTGTTACCCAGACTAGAGTGCAGTGGCACAATCCTAGCTCACTGTAACCTTGTACGCCTGAGCTCAAGCAATCCTCCCACCTCAGCCTCCTGAGTAGCTGGGATTACAGGTGTCCACCACCATACCCAGCTAATTAAAAAAAAAAAACTTTTGGAGAGGTGGGGGTCTTGCTATGTTGCCCTGGCTAGTCTCAAACTCCCGGTCACAAGCAATTCTTCCACCCAAACCTCAGGGATTACAGGAGTGAGCCACTGCGCTCTGCCCACAGATCTTAAGTTACAATATGATGAGTTTTGATAGATGCGTAGACATTTCCATCAGCTCCCAGAAAGTCTCCACCCCTAGCGACCCCTATTCTGATTTCTATCACCATAGATCAGTTTTGCCTTTTCTTGAACTTGAGACTGATGGAACCATACATTATATAATTTTCTGTGTAGAGTTTATTTCCGTTAACATAATATTTTTGAGATTCATCTATGTTTTCCACGTGTATCTGTTAGTTTATTCATTTTTGTCACTGGGTATTATTCCGTTGCATTCGTAATCACCGTTTTGCCAGGTTGTGGTGTATGCTTGACTTGACAGGGAGCAGCCAAGTTGCTTCCCAAAGTGGTTTTTACTATTTTGCATTCCTACTGGCAAAGTATGTTGTGATTACTCCACATCCTTGTCAGCATTGGGTATTGTCAGTCTTTTTAATATCAACCATCCTAGTGGATGTAAAGTAATTTCTCATAGCTGGACTTGGTGGCTCAGCCTGTAATCCCGCGCCTTTGGGAGGCCAAGGTGAGTGGATTGCCTGAGCCCGCGGGTTCGAGACCCGCCTGGGCAGCGAGACCTCATCTCTACAATAAATCAAAAGATCAGCCGGGCGTGGTAGCGCGCGCCTGTAATTCCGGCTACTCGGAAGGCTGAGGCGGAAGGGTCGCCGGAGCCCAGCAGGTCGAGGCTGCGGTGGCCGGGAGCGGCC
>NW_007253123.1:103489-106143 GCF_000164805.1 Carlito syrichta
AGCGGCCGCTGCACTCCAGTCTGGGCGACAGAGTGAGACTCCGACTCAAAAAAAAAAAATCTCTCGTTATGATTTTGCTGTTTGTTTTTGAGCTGGAGGTCCCACTCTGCCGCCCAGACTGGTGTGCAGTGGCATGATCATGGCTCACCACACACAGCCTTGACCTGCTGGGTCAAGCGATCTTCTTGCCTCAGCCTACAGAGTAGTTGGGACTACAGGTGCACTCCACCACACCCTGCTAATTTTAAAAATATATATACTTTTTGTAGAAACAAGGTGTCGCTGTGTTGCCTAGGCTGGTCTTGAACTTCTGGGCTCAAGCAGTCCTCCCATCTCGCCTCTCAAAGTGCTGGGATTACATGCGTGAGTCACCATGCCTGGCCATTATGATTTTAATTTGCGCGTCCCTGATGACTAAGTGATGTGTGGTGCATTTTTTTGCGTGTGCTTCTCTGATGTGCTTACCAGCTATTCTTCGTATTCTTTTGTGAAGTGTCTCCTCAGGATTTTTTTTGCCTGTTTTTAATTAGATTATCTAATTTTCTAAGGAACCACCAAACTGTCTTCCAAAGAGATTTTAACATTTTGTATCCCGCAAGCAAAGTATGTTTTATTTGTTCCATATCCTTGCCAACATTTGGTGGTGTTTGTCTTTTTAGTCTTAGCCATTCTGTTGGGTGTGGAATGGTTGTAATGGCAATTTCTTCTTTAAAAAGACTGTTTTGATCACTCTAGTGCCTTTGTACTTCTATACAGATTTTATAATCAGTTTAACAATGTCTATGAAAAAATCGAGACTGTCAGTGATGAATTTATAAACCAACTTGGGGAGGATGGCTATCTTAATAATGGAACTTTTGACTCACGAAGGTAGTATAGCTCTCCATTTCTTTAGTTCTTCTCATTTTTCTTAGCACTCTTTTGCAGTTCTCAGAGTAGAAGGCTTGCCTGTCTTGAATTTTTTTTTCTAAGTATTTTATGTTTTTGGCGCTTTTTAAAAAATGGGATTCCTTTTAAAACTTTTATTTTCCATATTTTTGGCAGCTAGTATATAGAAATATATTAGATTTTAAAAATATTGACCAGATACCCGGAGATCATGCCAAGTTCACTCATTCGTGCGAGTGTCTTATTTATTTGACTCCTTTGGATTTTCTACAAAAATGATCAGATTCTCTTTGAAAAAGATTATTTTTTTCTTCTTCCTTTTCAATCTTGATGACTTTTTATTTTTTCTTGCCTTATTGGACTGGCTAGAATTTCTTATAAAATGTTTAATAGACATTCTGAGAGCAGACGTACTTGTCTTGTTTCTGCTCACCTGGGAGACAACTTCAGTATTTCACAGTGAACTATGTTGCCAGCAGTAGTTTTTTGTAAGGACATTCTTTTAAGTTTGTTGAGCGTTTTCATCATGACAAGGTGCTCAATCTTGTCACTGTCTTTTCTGCAACTATATTGAGGTGATTCTGTGTTTTTCTAGTCCTTTATTATGCAAATGTGGCAAATCACGTTGATTTTGGAAGATTAAACTAACCTTTCACTCCTGGGAATAACTTGATGATTACCTGGATAAACCTTGTTGAGATATTGTCTTTCAAAATATTTCTGTGTTTGATATATGTCTTAGTCTGTGCTACCGTAACAAAATATCTGATAGCGGGCAATTTGTGAAGAACAGAAATCTATTTCTCGTGGTTCTGGAGTCTGGGAAGTCCAAAATCAAGGTGCTGGCAGTTTCAGTGTCTGGTGAGGGCTTGGTCTCTGCTTCCAAGAGGGTGACTTGAATGCCGCATACTCTGAAGGGGAGAGATCCCGTGTCCTCACATGATGGAAGGGAAAGAAGGAGCAAAAAGAGGTAAACTCCCTCCATCAATCCCTTTTCATTTAATCTTTTTATTTTTTATTTTTTGAGTTGGAATCTCACTGTCCCCCAGGCTGGAGTGCAGTAGCACGCTCCTGGCCACTGCAGCCTCGACCTGCTGGGCTTAGGCGATTCTTCCACCTCAGTCTTCAAAGTAGCTGGAATTACAGATGCATGCCACCACACCTGGCTAGTTTCTGTGAGTTATTGTAAAGACGAGGTCTCACCAAGTTGCCCAGGCTGGTCTTAAACCCCTGGTCTCAGGCAATCCTCTCGCCTCGGCCTCCCAAAGTGCTGGGATGACAGGCTGAGCCACCATGCCTGGCCTGTCAAGCCCTTTTTAAAAGGCGCCTAATCTCCTCATGCCTCTGTCACTTCCCAAAGGCCACACCTCTCCATACTGTCACACTGGAGATTCAGTCTCAGCATGAATTTTGTGGGGGACACATTCAAGTCATAGCAACACTCATATATAATTTTTTTTTTTTTTAGTGAAGCTGTTATTACTTTTTCCTTAAATGTTTTCTAGAACTCACAATGAAACCATCTGGCCCTGTAGGTTTTTTTCAGGAAGTTGTTTTTTTTTCTAATAACAAATTGATTTTCTTTGATAGATATAGGGCTATACATATTTCTATTTCTTATCTTAATACTTATTTATGCATTTCAAAATCAAACTTGTTGAGGTATAATTTATACACATCTTATTATTCACATGTCATTTACATGCATATAATTTTTTTTTTTTGAGTTGGAGTCTCACTCTGTCGCCCAGACTGGAGTGCAGTGG
>NW_007253123.1:106278-118655 GCF_000164805.1 Carlito syrichta
GCCCAGGCAGGTCTCGAACCTGCGGGCTCAGGTAATCCACTCACCTCAGCCTCCCAAAGGCCTGGGATTACAGGCTGAGCCACCGAGCCTGGCTTTGTCATGTACTTTAATCCAACTGTTTTAACTTCACAATTCAATATTATAGTTTTTCTATTAACTAGTCTAAAGAAGGGAAGGGAATAAAAAACAGTTTTCTGTTTTTCCCATCGCTATCACGTCAGTGATCTTCATTTCTTCCTAGAGCTCTGAGCCTCCATCTGGTATCCTTTTATCCCAGACCTAAGAAATTCTCGGAGCATTTTTTTGTAGTGCAGGTCTGTTTGCAATACGTTGTCTTGCCTTTCAACAATATGTTTTGAGTCTCTATTTTACCTTAACTTTTATTTTGTTGTGGTAAAATGCACATTTGAACCGTTTTAAAGCATCTAATTCAGAGGCACTAAGTACATTCACAGTGTCCTTCAACCATCACCACTATCTAGCACCAGAACTTTCCATCACCCCAAAAAGAAACTCTGTACCCAGCAGCCATCATTCCCCAAACCCTTTCCTGACCACCCAGCCCATGGCCATCACGAATCTGCTTTCTGTCTCCACGGGTTGACCCATTCTGGATATTTCATATACATGGAGACGTATAATACGCGGCCTTCTGTGGCTGGCTTCTTTTACTTAGCATCATGCCTTGAAGGTTCATCCATGTGGTAGCATGTAGCTGAACAATGCGTAATATCCCTTCCCATGACCATACCCACCACCTTTTAAAAACATCCATTCTTCAGTTGGGCATTTCCACCTTTTGCCTATTGTGACTCGCGTTGCTATGAACATTCACGTGCAAGTTTTTGTTTGAACACCTGTTTTCAATTCTTTTGAGTATATACCTAGGCCTGAAATTGCTGGGTCATATGGTAATCCTATGTTTAACTTGTTGAGGCACTGCAAAAATGTTTTCTTAGGGGCTGCACCATTTTACATTTCTCTCAGCAATGTACGGGGCTCCAGTGCATCCACATCCTCTCTAATATTTGATTTTCCACTAATTGTTGAATAATATTTTCATTGAGTTCATAATTCTGGACGGACGGGGATTTTTCTTTTCCTTTCAGCACTTTAAGCAGATTGCTCGTGCCCTTGCCTGCTGGTCTCATTGTTCCTGGTGAGAAGTCTCCTGGTTTCATATTGTTCCTCCTCTATTGAATCCACCCCCCAGTTGTTTTCCAAAATGTTTCTTTTTTTCCCTCCTGTCAGCAGTTTGATTATGATGATACCAGGTAGAATTGTTTAAAAACTGGCTTGGGGTTCTTTGAGCATCCTGGATCTGTAAGTCAATTCCTATGTTACTGAATAGGGAGATTTCGTTCATTATTTCTTCAAACCTCTTTGTCTTCCCTCTTCTCTCTTCTCTTTGCCCAAGATTCCATTTGCACACACGTACGATTCCCTAAGACTGTCACGGAAGCTCTATTTATTTGTTTTTTTCTATGTTCCTCAGATTGTCCATGAACTCTTCTGACATCTACAATCTTCTGTCAAGCCCATCCGGTGACGTTTCCATTTCAGATATTGTACTTTTCAGTTTTAGAATTTTCATTTTTCCATATTACCCTAAGGTTTCCTCATAGGTTCACTCAGTATGACTGTTACTTATTTTATATCTTTGAACTTATATGTAATAGCTGCTTTTAGGTCCTTGTCTTGTTTTCAATATCTGGGTCATTCTGGGGATTGTTTCTGTTGACATTTTCTCTCGGCCTGGGTCCCAGTTGCATCTTTCCTTCCCTTCCTTTCCTCCCTCCTTCCTTTCTTTGCTTTCTTCCCATGTTAGTAATTTTTGCTGGTTACTTTTTTTTTTTTTTGGTGGAGTCAAGGTCTCCGTCTGTTTCCGGACTGGAGTGCAGTTGTAGTAGCACTATCTTAGCTCACCACAGCCTCGACTTCCCGGGCTCGGGCGATCCTTCTGCCTCAGCCTCCTGAATAGCTGGGACTACAAGCACACACCACCACACCCGGCTAATTTTTTGATTTTTTTTGTTGAGATGAGTTCTCGTTGTGTTACCTGGGGTGGCCTCGAACGCCCAGGCTCAGGTGATCCTCCCGCCTCGGCCTCCCAAAGTTGCCGGGATTGCAAGCGGGAGCCACCGGACCTGGCCAGCTTTTAAACTTTATTGGGTGAGAGTATGTAAACCCCTTAGACCCGGGGTGCTGTTTATACTCCCGAGGGGTTGCCTTTCTGTGATTTCCAAGGCAAACCCTAGGCGTGCACCAAGCCTCCTCAACGTGGAGGGACTTGAGCTCTAGCTGTCCACCCTCTGCTGAGCTCATTGGAATCTCCCCTAGTTCAGAGGCCGGCCCAGGATTTCAGGGGAGTTTGTCCACAGAGTCGGGGCTGTCTGCTCTGTGTGTCTTCTCCTCTTGCAGCCTTGTGCTGTTTACCTGCAGTGGTTCTTGTTATCGTTATTGTCATTTGTTTTGAGCCGGAGTCTCACTCTGTCGCCCAGGCTGGAGTGCGGCGTCACGATCATGGCTTACCGCAACCTCGACCTCTGGGCTCGGGCAACCTTCCCGCCTCAGCCTCCCAAGTAGCTGGGATCACAGGTGTGAGACACCACGCCTGGCTAGACCTGGGTCTTTCTGCTCCTGCTTAGGTTGTCTTTAAGCTACCTGGGACCTTCAGGGTCTTGGGAAATCTTGCACAAAGTCGTCCCAGCACAAGGGACAGGGTGGCTTCTTTCTGCTTCAGGCAGCCTTGCCCCTGAGGTTTTAGAGGCCGTATCTCACACTGCCTTGGTGTAATAGAGATTTGCCTCAGACAAAGCCGATGGACTCAGCCATCAGGAGATGATAAGTTGAACTCAAGCAAGGGATTTTTCCTCTTTTTTTTTTCCCCAGCTGGACATGAATCCAACCAGGACAGGAAATGAATCCCCGGGGCCTCCATATGGGCAAGGGCGGGCCTGGGGCAGAGTGGCTTAGCTAGTGCATCCAAGCATCAAGCTGATTGATTTGAGTCCAAGGCAGTGCTGACATTCTGCCCTGACTCTAGGGCTGTGTACGAGCGTGTTTGTGTTTTGAAGGCTGAGGGTTCAAAGCCGGAAGGAGTTCTCCTGGGAGGAGACTGCAGCCTCCCGGACAATCTGCAGAGCTCATCGTTTTAGGAAAATGATTCCCAATGAATCTGAGACTTGCTTTCCTCGGCCGTCATTCGAGCCACAGCCGTTCCTTAAATGAACCTGGTTCAGGTGCATGGGGGTTCCAGACACTGGACTGGATGCTTGGTCACAGTGATTAAAAGAGGACCTCGGAGGCCGGGCACAGTGCTTGCGCCTGTAATCCCAGCACTTTGGGAGGCCGAGGCAAGAGGATGGCTTGAGCCTAGGCGTTCGAGACCAGCCTGGGCAACAGAGTGAGACCTCGCCTCTACAAAAAGATTTTAAAAATTAGCCGGGCATGGTGGGGCATGCCTGTAGTCCCAGCTACTCAGGAGGCTGAGGCGAAAGGATCTCTCAAACCCAGAAGTTTGAGGTTGTGGTGAGCCGTGATTGTGCCACTGTACTCCAGCCTGGGTGACAGAGTAAGACCCTGACTCAAAAAAAGGGGGGAACTCAGGAGCTCCCCAGCAAGGTGTGGGGTGTGCAGGGGCCAGAGGAGTGAGCACATAACCTCAATACCATAAAACGAGGGCGCCGAGCCGGGCTCGGTGGCTCAGCCTGTAATCCCGCGCCTTTGGGAGGCTGAAGTGAGTGGATTGCCTGAGCCCGTGGGTTCGAGACCCGCCTGGGCAGCGAGACCTCATCTCTACAATAAATCAAAGAATCAGCCGGGCGTGCTAGCGCATGCCTGGAATTCCGGCTACTCGGAAGGCTGAGGTGGAAAGATCGCCGGAGCCCAGCAGGTCGAGGCTGCGGTGGCCGGGAGCGGCCACTGCACTCCAGTCTGGGCGACAGAGTGAGACTCCAACTCAAAAAAAAAAATCCAAAAAATGAGGGCTCCACTATGGGTGCGGGTAAGGTACTGTGGGATCCATAGGAGTTCGGGCCTGAGGCGTCCTCCTCTGGCTCAAGGACTGGCCCTCTGGGTCCAGCTTCTTCAGGGCTCACCGCACGCGGCATCCCCTGTCTTCTGTAGCTTCCGTCTTTCTTCCCTTCGATTTCTTTCCCACTTGCGCCTAAGATACTCCAGCCTCTCTCACCTTTAGGAAAACAATTGTGTCGAGTCTGTGTCACCTTTCGGCCACCGTGCTGTCTCTGGCTTCCTTTCTCAGCCAGTCTTCTCGGAAGAGATGCCACTTTTCCTGACTCAAGTGTCCTGGCGTCCGGGGTCTTCTCCAGCCTGCAAGGCCAGGCCTCCGCCCCACCAAATGTCTCATTTGCACCTGCAGGATTTTAATTTATGGAGGTGACTGAGTGACAGCACGGAGAGGTAATGCCATTGAAAGAAGAATGTTTCTCGTTTTGTTTTGTTTTGAGTTGGAGTCTCCCTCTGTTGACCAGGCTGGAGTGCAGTGGCATGATCATGGCTCACCACAGCCTTGACCTCCTGGGCTCAGGCTATCCTTTTGCCTCAGCCTCCTGAGGAATTAGGGCTACAGGCGTGCTCCACCATGCCCGGCTAATTTTTAGATTTTGTTTTTTCTTTGTATTTTGCCCAGGCTGGTCTTGAATTCCTGGGCTCAGGCAATTCTCTCACCTCGGCCTCCCAATGTGCTAGGATTACAGGCATGAGCCACTGCACCTGGCCAAAAGAATTTATTTCCCAAGAGGAAGGCGTGCACCATGCTGTGTCATGCAAGGCCACGAGAGAGGCACAGTTTTTTTTTGTTTGGTGTTTTTTTTTTGTTTTTTTTTTTTTTGTTAAGAGGCAGAAGGAGCAAGCCAGGCTTGGTGGCTCAGCTTGTCATCCCGCGCCTTTGGGAGGCTGAGGTGAGTGGATTGCCTGAGCCCGCGGGTTCGAGACCCACCTGGGCAGTGAGACGTCATCTCTACAATAAATCAAAAAATTAGCCACGCGTGGTAGCGCGCACCTGTAGTTCCAGCTACTTGGAAGGCTGAGGCGGAAGCCTTGCCGGAGCCCAGCAGGTCGAGGCTGCGGTGGCCGGGAGCAACCACTGCACTCCAGTCTAGGCGACAGAGCAAGACTCCAAAAAAAAAAAAAAAAAAAAAAAAAAAAAAGAGGCAGAAGCAGGAGCAAGGTGAAAGGCTAAGCCAGAGTCTTGGTTGGGGTTTCTGTGGAAAAGCCAAGGCAGGGCAGAGTCAACAGTTTAGGACTGACCACTCTGAATAATGCCAGCAGACTCTGGGGTACAGGGATGGTCCCTGGGTACTCGTTCTGGTACCTGGCTGTGGGATGCTTTAGGGCGGGAGAAATGTTGGCCTGGAATGTAAGAGTTAGAGAAAGAGGGTGGGTGGCTGGCGTAGGAGATGCACGCTCCCAAGTAAGTTGTTTCCTGTCTTCAGGAATTAACAACCCTGGGAGGGGCTTCCCTGGTCTGTAAGGCTTCCTCACAAGATGTCAAAACTGTCATTTGAAGAAAAAAAAAAAAGGCTGGGCACAATAGTTCAGACCTGTAATCCCGGCACATTGGGAGGCCGAGGTAGGAGGATTGCTTGAGCCTAGGAGTTCGAGACCAGCCTGGGCAACATAGCGAAACCTTGTCTCTACAAAAAAAAATTTTTTTAATTAGCTGTTTGTGATGGGACATGTTTGAAGTCCCAGCTACTCCAGAGGCAGAAGGATTGCCTGAGCCCAGGAGGTCGAGGCTGTGGTCAACTGTGATCGTGCCACTGCCCTCCAAACTTGGTGACAGAGTGAGACCCCCGACTCAAAAAAAAAAGGCTTAAGATGTAGAAAATAGGCCAGGCTTGGTGGCTTAACCTGTAATCCCAGCACTTTGGGAGGCAGAAGTGAGTGGATTGCCTGAGCCCACGAGTTCGAGACCTGCCTGGGCAAATTGGCGAGACCTCATCTCTACAATAAATCAAAAATTAGCCGGGCGTGGTAGTGCGCGCCTGTAGTTCCAGCTACTTGGAAGGCTGAGGCGGAAGGATCGCCGGAGCCCAGTGGGTCGAGGCTGCGGTGGACGGGAGCGGCCACTGCACTCCGGTCTGGGTGACAGAGTGAGACTCCAACTCAAAAAAAAAAAAAAGATGTAGAAAATAAAAAAACATGATTCACACACTTAACCACTCAGTCTTCTCACCGAGCAAGCTCCATGCAGGTTATGTCTTTGCCATCCTGACTGGCAACAACTGGAATCTGAGACGTTTCTTGAATGAATGAATGAGCCCACAGAGGTCATTTTCATGTGCCTGAGGTGGGAGGTTCAGATGGTGGATGTCTGATCATCTCCATTGTGTAGATGAGTAACTGAGTCTTAGAAGTGTTGACGTTATTTCTGTGAGGCTCTGCGGGAGGGAGCCCTCTGGACAGGCGGGGACCGAGTGACAAGGGAAAAATGTACGAATGAGGGAGCTTGGTTTTCTTCCTCTACCTCGTAATTATGATTCTCTCTGGGACCAAGGTCACACACCAGCCTTCAAAGTCACACACCTTGACTTTAGGTGGTTGTGATGGTTGCCAGCGCCAGCACACTGGCGAGCACTGGATTGGCCAGGCACCCTCCACCTGTCTCACTATTGCAGGAGAAGCATTTCTAGAATCTTCTAGATGGGGCTGGGCTCTCATCACTCCCACACTGTGTCTTGGAGAGGGGAAGGGCTTTGGCCAATGTTATCGGCCATCAGTACCAGTTTGGCCTGGGGAATGAGTTCAAGATCTCGTCCACGCTGTTCAGGCCCAGAGGTGGAACTGCTGGATCATATGGTTATCCTAATTTTATTTTATTTTTTTTGAGCTGGAGTCTCACTCTGTCACCTGGGCTGGAGTGCCGTGGCACACTCATGGCCACCCCAGCGTCGACCTGCTGGGCTCCGGTGATCCCTCCGCCTCAGCCTTCCAAGTCGCCAGAACTATACGTGTGCAGCTACCACACCCGGCTAATTCTTGATTTATTGTAGAGACGAGGTCTCACCAAGTTCCCAGGGCTGGTCTCGAACCCACGGGCTCAGGCAATCCACTCGCCTCAGCTTCCCAAAGTACTAGGACGTCAGGCTGAGCCACCGAGCCCGGCCGGGCCTGTGTTTTTGTTGTGAGCTGTAGGAGTGCTTTGTATGTTCTGGATATTAGTCCTTTGTCAGATGTATGACTTGTGAATCTTTTCTCCTGTGCTGTAGGTGGCCTTGTCACTTCATTGATGGTGTCCTTCGACTTAGTCCCATGTGTCAATTTTTACCTTTGTTGTCCACACTTTCGGCATCATAGCCAAGGAATCCTTGTCGGACCCCATGCTGTGAAGTCTCCCTTCTGGTCTCTTCTAGGAGTCGTACAGTGTTAGGGGTAGGTTGAGGTCTCTAATCCCTTTTGAGTTAATTTCTATAGATGGTTTAAAGTAAATGTCCAGTGTCATTCCTTGGCGTGTGGATATCTGGTTTCCCCAGCATTGTCTGTTGAAGAGACGGTCCCCCTCCCTCCTTCAAAGTCCCCTAAGGAGTCTCCTTGCAATTGATCCTCTCTGGGCTTCTCCCAAGTTTGCTCCCGGGAAGGCAGAGCAGCTTGAAGAGAGGAGAGGATCACTTGAACACCCTTGAGTTGACTGCTGTCTCTCCTTAGCCGGGGTGGTCGTGGGTCACTTAGCACACGGGCTACAAATTGTGTGGGCGGGAATAGGGGTGGGAAAGGATCCACATGCTTTCTCTCTGGGGAGAAAGGCAGGAGTGAGATGGAAATGGAGATTTTCACATCATTTCCCAGACTAGTGCTGAGATACGGTGGGAGGATGACATCAGGAGATGTGGGATCAAACCTGCATCTCAGTGTTCTCATCTACGAAATGCAGGTAGTGGCCGGGTGCAATGGCTGGTGCCTGTCATCCCAGCACTTTGGGAGACTGAGGCAAGAGGATCACTTGAGGCCAGGCGTTGAGACCAGCTTGGTCAACATAGCGAGAACCCGTCTCTAAAAAAAAAAGAAAATGCACTGGGCTCGGTGGCTCAGCCTGTAATCCCACGCCATTGGGAAGCTGAGGTGAGTGGATTGCCTGAGCCTGTGGGTTCGAGACCTGCCTGGGCAACTTGACGAGACCTCATCTCTACAACAAATCAAAAATTAGCCGGGCGTGGTAGTACATGCCTGTAATTCCGGCTACTTGGAAGGCTGAGGCGGAAGGATCGCCGGAGCCCAGAAGGTCGAGGCTGCGGTGGCCGGGAGTGGCCACTACACTCCAGTCTGGGTGACCGTGAGACTGCAACTCGAAAAAAAAAAAATAAATGCAGGTCGTTATTGGCCGACTTCCCCTTTGGAAGACCACACAAGACGAAATGTAACAAGCAACACTGGGGACAGACATCATTTACTGTTATCAGCGGCCTTCATTCTAATTAAAAGAAACACTCGTAAATAGTGTCGAGCCTTCCAGCGGTGAACTTTTAATTAGATGACATCAGTCAGTTGTCATGGGGAGCTCTGGTTTGGACCTTTGAGGCCACTTGGGCTTCACGGGACACTTGCTTTCAGGTCAAGTGCCCAGCCGGTGCTTGGAGGATTCTAATGTTCGCGTCTTCACTGTGGGGTGGGAGCCTCGACTGCTGTCGGGGAGGCCGGAGACACCGCGCGGTCCCTGGCGCCTTGGCCTGGCTGAGGTTCGCAGTCACCTGTAGGAACACGGACACCTCCAGAGTGAGAACCTCTGGGGCAGACCAGGCATCTGTATTTGGCAACCTCCCCAGGTGAGGTCTCTCGTGCAGGTGGTTCAGGCCAGAGGCGTGAGGAGGCTACCCTGGCCCTGCACCGTGGGCCAGCCTGTCCTTTCTGGGATTCTGAAGAGAAAGCCCTACCGTGTTTTGCTTTCTAAATTAAAAAAAAATTGCCCACCTACCTCTTGCCCATGGGGAAAGGTCTCCCCACCCCGACCCACGGACCTGAGGAGGCCAAGCCAGTTGACCAGGTCAAGGCAAGTGCTTGGCGGAAGTGGAGACCAGAGAGCCTGGCAGGATGGGCTCCCCAGGGCACAGGTGTGTTGGGTGCCCTGGGATCGGCGCCCACTGGGGGAAGCTCCCACAGCAGTGTGGGAAGCTGGCCTGGGCCATCTCAGGAAGGCCTCGGCCTGGCCGGGGGTCTGAGGCAGGTGGCCCTTCCTGGCCGCCTGAGCCGGGGGCCGAGTGCCCGGGTCTTTGTGTTTCTCAGGCTGGGCATCGACTGGAAGTGGCCGCCCTGCAAAGGACCATGACCCGGGGGAGCAGGCTTCGCTGAGGCGATTCCTGCAGGGCTGAGGGAGGCCAGCTGCAGCCCACGAGCTTCCCGGCGGCTTTGTGTACGCGCGTGGGCGTGTACTTGTGTCTGTGTGTGTGCACATGCGTGTGTGTGTACGTCTGTGGTGCGTGCCTGTGTGTGTAATGAGTGCATGTGTCTGTGTGTGCGGCTGTGTATGTGGGTATGTGTGAATGTGCTTGTGCATGTGGTGTGTGTATATATGTCTCTGTGTGTGACTGTGTCTGTGTGTGGTACGTGTATGTATGTCTTTGTGTATGTGTGTGTATGTGTGCGAATGCATGAGTGTGACTCCCTGTGTGTGTGCATGTGTGAATGTGTCTGCATGTGATATGCGTGTATGTATGTGTCTGTGCGTCTGTGTGTATATGTATTTGTGTCTGTGTGTGTATATCTGTGTGTATGTGTGTGTGTGAATGTGTGTGTGTCAGTGGTGTATGTCTGTGTGTATATATGTGTTTGTCTATGTGTATGTCTGTGTCTGTGTGTGTATATCTGTGTGTGGATGTACGTGTGTGTGTCTGTGTGTATGTGTTCATGTCTGTGTGTGAATGTGTCCGTGTGTGTGTATATCTCTGTCTGTATATGTATATGTTTGTGCCTGTGAAGGCATCCGTGTGTGTGAATGTATGTATGTGTTTTTCTGTGTTTGTGTGTGCATCTGTCTGTGAATGTATGTTTGAATGTGTGTGTGTGTGTGTGTGTGTGTGTGTGTGTGTGTGTGTGTGCGCCTTTTGGTCCTGAGGGGGCATCTGGAAAGTGCAAACCCTCAGCAGAGGCTGTGGCAGATCTTTGCCATCAATCCAAACATCCAGGTGCCCAGACAGGAGGTGCTGAAGCAGAGCCTTATACGGTTCTCCACGCAAAAGTCCCAGGCTTGTGACCAGGTGGAAGACACAACCGAGTTCCAGTCTGGCCTCTCTACTTCCTGTCAGCGTCAGGGGACCCTCGGCCAAGAATTGCTCGAGCCTCAAAGCACCAAGACCTGCTAGCTCGCAAGGGCGCTGTGAAGAGGGACAGGCGGGTGCGTGGCCCTCAGACGTGCCCCAGGAGAGGGCCCCGGATCTCAGCATGCAGTTTCTGCGGAGGCTCAGAGACGGCTCGTGCCTGCGTTCCGGCGCGAGGTGTGAGACAGGTCGCCGGGTCACAGACATCAGGAAGGGGCGTGTTTTGCAGCCCATCATACAGTGTCTCCACCTCTTTTTCTGAACAGACTCAGTTTCCCCAATCCTCTCCCAGACCCACAGGCCGCTGCAGTCTCTGGGCTTGCTGCTTCCACCCTTGGGGCCTCGCTTGCTTCTCCTGCCCTTGGGGAGTGTGGACCCACCACCCCCAGGTTACAGGGCGTCAGTCTGCTCCTGATTTGCCTTCTGGGTGATTTGCTCCATTTAAAATTGTTTCTTAGCCGGGCGCGGTGGCTCATGCCTTTAATCCTAGCACTTTGAGAGACTGAGGCGAGAGGATCGCCCGAGCCCAGGGGTTCGAGACCAGCCTGGGCAACATGACTCGCCTCCACATAAATCAAGAAATTAGCCGGGCTTGGTGGCGCATGCCTGTAGTTCCAGCTACTTGAGAGGCTGAAGCGGAAGCATGGCCTGAACCAGCAGGTAGAGTCTGCAGTGGCCGTGACCATGCCCCTGCACTCCAGCCTGTGTGACAGAGTGAGAGTCCAACTCAAAAAAAGTTTCTTGGCCAGGTGCAATGGCTCACACCTGTCATCTCAGCACTTTGGGAGACCGAGGTGAGAGGAAGGCCTGAGCCCAGTAGTTCAAGACCAGCCTGGGCAACGTGGCAAGACCGCGTCTCTACAAAACAATTTTTTAAATTAGCCGGGCCTGATGGCGTGCACTGGTAGTCCCAGGTGCTTGGGAAGCTGAGGCGGAAGGATCACCTGAGCCCGAGAGGTCAAAGCTGTGGTAGCCATGATCGAGCCACTGCTCTCCAGCCTGGTGACAGAGTGAGACTCCAACTCAAAAATAAATAGATAGAAATAAAAATGTTTCTTTTAATGCTCAAGACTGACCTGCTTTGGGATCCAGTGATAGCCCAGACCGTTCTCTCTGTACCATTTTAACAGCGATCTGTAGCTTCTGAGCCCTGGGCTGAGCTTCAGCTTTGCTGCCGGCAGCCAGATCTCTACTTAGCCTCCAGGCAGGACAACATTGGCACATGCTGTGGCCCAGTGTGGCAGAGACATAGATATCCGGCCCCTTTCCATGTAACCAGAAACCCACGGACGGAGTGTGGTGTTTTACAAACAGGACAAGCAGAGGGGACAACAGAGAGTGTCACCTTCCCAGAAGCCCACACGTGTCCACCCAGAGTGGGTAGGTGCAGCTGGCTCGGGCAAGGGGACAGCCCTTTCCCCCCAGCATGACCTTTCTATTGTCATGTGACTTGCTGACCAGCTGGCTCAGTTTCCCGACTAGAGCCCCCAGTGGCGAACGTGGGCTTGGCTTCTGTGTCTTTTCTCACCCCAGCCTACCCCTAAAGACACACCCTGTAGCCCTCACCCGCTTGGACCGGGGAAAGGCCTCAGACTTCAACAGCCCTGGGCCAGGGTTTTAAGTCCTGGTCCCACACACTCGCGCTGTGGGTCAGTCATTTCCTGCCTGAACCTCGGTTTCCTTATCTGTGAAGTGGGCACAGTGACACTTGATTTGCAGACTTGTTAATGTATTGCACATTAAATGAGGTGAACAATAAGGACCTAACAAGGCACAATCCGTGGCGCACAGTAGGACCTTCATAAATGGATCTTGCGACCATTATTCTTTCAACTTGCCCAGGGCTAGACACGGTGGTGTTGGAAATACACATCAGCCGGGCTCGGTGGCTCAGCTGTAATCCCGTGCCTTGCGAGGCTGAGGTGAGTGGATTGCCTGAGCCCGTGGGTTCGAGACCCACCTGGGCACCTAGAGATGAGGTGAGACCTCATCTCTACAATCAATCCAAAAATTAGCCAGGCGTGGTAGTGCACGCCTGTAATTCTGGCTACTTGGAAGACTGAGGCGGAAGGATCGCTGGAGCCCAGCAGGTGGAGGCTGCGGTGG
>NW_007253123.1:118756-137665 GCF_000164805.1 Carlito syrichta
GTGTGAGAGAGAGAGAGAGAGAGAGAGAGAGAGAGAGAGAGAGACAGAGACTGACTCTCCATTTTTTTTGCAAGGTGAGAGATCTGAATACAGATTCCCTGGGCACCAGAAACCACAGAAGGGGGTTGCTCAGCTGGCCAGTGGCCCTGAGCAGTCCTGACAGGTGAAGGTACCTCGGGTCCCTGGTCCTGCTGGCAGAGCTGGAAGCCCTGGGCTGAGGGCCAGAGCTGGTGACCTCTCCCTGCAAAGGCGCTGGTCTCCTTTAGGGAGTGGAGACTGGCTGGGGTTTGGGGTCAGCTGAATTCCCTTTTGAGGCAGCCGGGTGGCACCAGGGATGCTGTGAGTGGTCCCTGGGCGGTGGCGGGTGGTGTGAACAGAGCTCGGGGTTTGAACCAGAAGCCCTGCCCTTCATAAGGCACCTGCCCAATCTGTTCTCCTCTGGGGACAGGGTTGCAGGAGTAGCACCGCTGGAGAGGGGACGTCTTTGAGGTCTTCGCTCCCTCTGCGCGGCTCTGTGCTCCCAGCAAGCCCGTTATAACGACACGCTGAGCTCTGGTTAGCGTAAACTTCCTGCAGAAGGAGGCTTACCTTCCCGTGATGCCATGTCTAGACACAAGGTCAGGTATAAATTATGGAGACAAAGTAGCATGTTCGGTGGTTAAACCGTAAAACTTTAACGAGAGATTTCTGTGTCTTGAACATGGGCTGGGGAAAACCGTGGCGGCGGGGAGACGTGCTCACTTCCTTCTGGCTTCCTCTCGTGCCATCTGCAGGGGTGCAGGCGCCGCCTTGGGGCCAAGGCCAAGATTTGGCCGTAGACGGTGGCCCTCACCTCCACCAGACGGCAGTGCCCTCGGCTGGTTCCCGTAGACCTCATAGCTCGTGCTCTGCCCTGCGACGCCGACTGGACCTTGGGCAAATCACAACCTCTCGGGGACCCAGTTTCCCATCTGCAAAATGGGGGTGAGAGAGAGAATCTTCCAGCACACATATTTGCATCTCAATCGCCTGAGACCTGGCAGAGCACGTCAGTCGACACGCAGGTTGAGCAGAAGGAATGCCTCGCTGCATTTAAGAGCTGCCTCCCAGGGCTCTGGGGACATGGCAGGCCAAGGAATGGCTTCCTAGGCTGAAAAGCACCGTGCAGACATGAGGGGGCTGTCCTGAAATTCTGGGGTCTCCTTCTCTGAAAACGGCTGAAAGCTATGCTGGTAGCATTTAGGAGATACCTTTTTGGAAAAGGAAATCGTTGGTTTTTTCCCTGACCCCAAACACATTGTTCTAACACCAGTTCTCCAATTCTCTGACACCAGCACCAATTCAATTCAGGGGTCTCGACCGGGAGTTAGGGCAGACCTGGCAAGTTGAGGGCTCAGTCTCGTGAGACTGTCGCCACTTCAGAAACCAGCCACTGGCCAGGCTCCGTGGCTCCGCCTGTCATCCCAGCCTTTTGGGAGGCCGAGGCGAGTGGATGGCCTGAACCCACAGGTTCGAGACCAGCCCAGGCAACTTGGTGAGACCTTGTCTCTGTAATAAATCAAAAAATTAGCTGGGCATGGTAGCATGCGCCTGGAGTTCCAGCTACTTGGAAGGCTAAGGCGGAAGGATCGCCGGAGCCCAGCAGGCCAAGGCTGCGGTGACCGGGAGCGGCCACTGCACTCCAGTCTGGGTGACAGAGTGAGACTCCAACTCAAAAAAAAAAAAAATTATTAATTAAAAAAAAATAGAGATAAAGGTCTTTCTCTGTTTCCTGGGCTGGAATGCAGTGGTGCAATCATAACTCACAGTAGCCTCAAACTCCTAGACTCAAGCATTCCTCCCACCTCAGCCTCCCAAGTAGATGGAACTACAAGCATGTGCCACCATGCCCGGCTAATTTTGTTAGCTTTTGCAAAAATGGGGAGGGAGGTCTCTGTTGCTCAGGCTGGTCTCAAACTCTTGGCCTCAAGCAGTCCTCCCACCTCAGCCTCCCAAAATGATGGGATTACAGGTTCGAGCCAATGTACTTGACCTGTTTGGGGTTTTTATAAGGGATTTCATGACATAGGCCCGGTTGATTAAATCATGGCCATGGAGGATGAGCTCAGCCTCCCCCAAGATCAGGGGTGGAGCTGAAAGTTCCCACCCTCTAATCACGTGACTCATTAGCATAAACCCAGATATTGTCAGAAGGGGCTTGTTATGAATAACAAAAGACACTCCTGTCTCTCGGGAAATTCCAAGAGTTTTGTGAGCTTTGTGCCGGGAATTGCGACAAAGACCAACATGTGTATTTTATTACACCACAGACAAAAAGGCCCTCTGAGCTGGGACTGGGTGCTACCGAGTACTACAGACCCCCAGCTGGGCCTTGGGTTCGCGGCAGGGAGGCCCTGATGGCTGGCAGTGGCAGTCCACAGGACCGACCTCCACACGGCATCACCTAGGGCCTGCTCCCATGTGATCGTGCTTGGACCACGCGAGACAACAGTGGCAGAGACTGAACAGAGGGCTCCGGGGATGACCACGACTCCCCTGTGTGCGTGGACCCGTCCAGTCGTGGGCTGGTGCCTCATGTCACACGGCGAGGCATGGCGTGTGCCAAAGCCAGGGGGTGAGGCCATCCGGGGACGTGTGGACCGGGCAGCCTGGGAGGTCCACATCACGCCTTGGGGAATTGCCCCTCGGAGAGCCCGGCGCAGCTGGGATGAGGACAGCTCTTCCCTCCGCCAGCTTTTCCACCATCAAATTGCGTTTATGAAGTGCCCACATGCTCTCAGGAGCCCATAAACCCTGGAATCTGTGGCTCAGACCCTTGCTCCTTCCAACCAAAGTGTTGCAGGACCCCAGGGGACCCTCTGGGTCTGCGGAGGGAGTGTGTTTGGCTCGGGGTCCCCGTTCCCGCAAGAACCTCCTATGGATTCTTTATGGCCCAGCATCGCCTGTGTTTCCCGACATGGCGTTGGAATGTTCCAGAGCCCTGCGTCTCGCTCTGCCTTTGAACAGTTATTTATTGCCCGGGCCTCTCATTCGGCGCTTCTCTCGCGGGTTTGGAGTGTTCTTCCTCGTTCCCTCTCAACTGCGTACGTGTTTGTCTGCTCAGCCAGTCTGTGAGCCGCCTGCCTGCGGGTGGGATCTTTCTCTGCTGCTTTTTGGTCTGAGAGGACCCCGCCCAGAAAAGGGAAAAAATTGGGCTCGCAGCTTCCAGGCCTCGGGACCCATCTGGCCCTACCACCTCCTAGCTCTGAGATTTCGCGGGCCAGCTGTCTGATTTCCCAGCCTCCCTTTGCCCATCAGTGTAATGGGGAAAAGGAACATGAGGCGGGCGAGAGGCTTCTGGAAAGTGCCCATCTCGTTTCCAGCACCTGGCTGGCACCCAGAAGCCCAGACCAGTGCCCCGCACGTGACAAGCATGTCTGCCGTGCACCGGGCAAAGCCCTGACCCTCTGGTGTTATTTCCTTTGACCTTCCCCGTCCCCCTGTGGGGCAGGCAGGCATGACGGTGTTTCCATTCCACAGATGAGAAAGATAGAGGTGGGGTGGTCAAGTGATTCAGTTAAGGTCACGTCGACAGCAAGTGACTGATCCCAGACCAAAAACCAGGACTCACTTTTTACGGCACCACCCTCTCTGAGGAGGAAATGGACACATCCACAAATAAAATACAGGGTTGCTCCAGGCCTGGGGCTGGGACTCTGGGACTCAGGACTGGGCTGGGAGGTCCCGGGCGTTGTGGGAGAGGGGAGACAGGCTTCTTTTCTCATTCTTCACTAGGCTCATAGCTGAGGTCCTTATACCAAAAGACAGATTCGGTCAAGTGCAGCGGCTCTTGCTTGTAGACCCACTGCTTTGGGAAGCTGAGGCAGGAGGAGCCCTTGAGGCCAGGAGTTTGAGACCAGCCTGGGCAACATATCAAGACTCCATTTCTACAAGAAAAAAAAAAAAAAACTGAGCATGGTGGCATGAACCTGCAGGAGACTGAGGTGGGAGGATCAGTTGATCCCAGGAGTTCACAGTTACTGTGAGCTACGACTGTGCCACTGCACTCCAGCCTGGGTGACAGAGTGAGACCTTATCTCTTAATTTTTTTTAATTGAACACACACACACACTCACACAAAAGACAGATTAAAAATATGAAGTCACACAAGTTGATTTAACGTAAGTTTGATGTGACACAGGAGCCGTCAGATATGAACACCCAAAGAAACAGAGCAACCTATCTGTTAATATTTGTGTACTGAGTTTGATAAGGAAGTGTACAGTCTCGGATTAGTGTGATTGGACAAAGGGGTATGATCTCATGGTGATAAACTGGGTGGAGGGGAGCAAAGCCTGTGTGTTCAGATTCTTCTGTGTCTTCAGGGATAAGACGGGCCGTTCCCCTAGGTGCAGGGCGGGCGCCTCTGGAGGGAGGGTCTTAGGACTGACTTGAGCAGAAGTTCGGGGAGTTCTCTCAAGGCCTGCTTCAGGAGAGGGGAGAGGAGACAGTCACAGAGCCCTTCCTGCTTCTGCTGTTTCCGCAAATGCCAAGGTGACATATTTTGGGGTGGAGTGGCCCGAATCCCACGCGTGGAGAGAAGCAGGGGCCAGCCGGGTGGGTCCACTGTGAGAGGCTTTCAGAGGCCTCATTCAGAGACCAAGCTCCAGGAAGGATTTCAGGGCTGCCCCGTCACAGGCTGGAGTGTGTGATGTGCGTATGCGTGTGTGTCTATTCGTGTGGTATGTGTGTATATGTGTAGTGCCTGTGATATGCCCGAGTGCCTAAGGGTGTGTTGCATGTGTGTGGTGATTATGTGGCGATTTCATATGTGTACGTGTTCGTGTGGTCAAAAGTCAAAATTACGACAAATTTGGTTATCGATCGTATTGGCTTTTATTCTGTTGGTATGAAATGGAATGAGAGCTCTCACTGGGAATAGTGGAACGGCGTGTTTTATAATACAGGAACAAGGAAACAGGACAATAAGGAACAAAGCTGATTGGTTGACATCGGGTCACTTCAGGTTATCCTCTGTAAGGGTTAAAGCACAGGGGCCTTCCTTATTACACTGACTCAGGAAAAGCTGGTCATTCTGTGGCTCCGTCTGCTTCCTTAAAGTTCAGTTTGATTATGCGGCATTAGCATGAGCGGCTCCATCTTGGTCTGGCCTGGTCTGTCGGGGCTGAGTGCAGGAGCTCAGTGCAGGACAACGGCCTCCTATAATTTTGTTTGACAGTGGGGACACATGCATGTCTGCAGGCAGTGTATATACTGTCTGCGCCTGACCTGCGTGTGAGCACGAGGGGCGTGTATATGTTAGTGTGTGAACTGTAAGGCGTTGTCTGTGTGGGATACGTGTGCTGTGTGTGCAGTGAGTGTGGGCGATACATGTCATATTTGTGCATATGTGTTTGTGTGTGTGCGTGCGTGTGCAGTGGGTGAGGCTTGTGTGTGTGTGTGGTGGTGTATGCAGGTGTGTGGTGTGTAGTGTGTGTCTAATAAGCCCCCAGGGACTCTCTGCTGGGCTGGTTAGAGTCCCCTGAGGAAATTGGACTAAGTTTGTACCTGGAGTGTGTACGTCTGGCCATCTGTCAGCCAGGAGCTGAGTGGGGAGGCGAGGTGGGTGGGAGGGGTGCATGGAGAGCGTCTTGAATTCAGTGTATAAACTTGCACTTAATTTTCGGTCTTCCTCACGACTCTCAGATCCTCAGTCATCCTTCCTGGTATCCTTCAGTCGTGAGACCTTCTGTGTTTTTTGTTTTTTGTTTTTTTTTGAGTTGGAGTCTCACTCCGTCGCCCAGGCTGGAGTGCAGTGACACACTCCCAGCCAACCCAGCGTCAACCTGCTGGGCTCCGGCGATCCTTCCGCCTCAGCCTTCCAAGTAGCCAGAACTACAGGCACGCACTACCACACCCAGCTCATTTTTGATTTATTGTAGAGACGAGGTCTTGCCAAGTTGCCCGGGCTGGTCTCGAACCCGTGGTCTCAGGCCATCCACTCGTCTCGGCTTCCCAAAGTGCTGGGATGACTGGCTGAGCCACCGAGCCCAGCTCCTGTTTTCTCCTCTGGAGAATAAGCCTCTGGTTTTCCGCCTGAGTGGAGGAGAGGACCCAGCGACATACTTCTCCTTAAACACATGGAACCCATCTTGTGTGTATCACCTCGATACACCTTCACTTATTCAAGTACTTGGCACGCTGCCATTTGTTGAGGGTGGGGGGTTGTTCTGCAATGTAGACGAAGATTCCTCAGCTCTTTCTGCTACGACTTAGGTCCCAGCTTTCTTGGGTCAGATAAGGTCAGTGTCCATCTGTCCATTTATTTTCTAGTTTCCACATTTCTGCTGCGGTTGCTTCTTTTTCCCTTGTCAATTCCTTCATCCTTGTCCGTTGATATCTTTCAAGACGACACCACCCTGGCTGTCAGTGGAGGGGAGTTTTAGGACGGCACGGTGGGAAATGCATATCTGCCATCTGTGCCCAGAACAGACGAGCAGAGGAAGGTGGAATGTCCCTTGGTAGAGTTAGGTCACCACACCAGCAGTCAGGCCCAGCAGTCCTCGCCCTGCCTCTCACTATCCTAAGGTAAAAACTAAACTCTTAATTCCTAAAATGTATGTAAGAAACATTTCGAGTTAATCAAAAACTACATAAAACACCCCGTAAAATACTTATATACCTACCACCGAGATTTAACAAGTTTGTTAGCGTTGTGCCGTATTTGCTTCAATGTTTGCTTTTCAACTTTCTATTTTGGAATGATCCAGAACAGTGTATTTTGAGGAGCTGAAAGGTTACAGGTGTGTCTAAAGGAAGATACAGCCAAAGGCTAAAGGTGTGCCTCCTGCAGGTCTTTTCTCGTTCCCTTTCCCAGACATACCACTAATCTTATGTTGGTGTGTGTCACTCCCAGACAAATTTCTGTACTTTTATTATACCGATGTTTGTATCTAGAAAAAATATATACTGTTGTGTGATTCAAAATTTGCATAATGATGTTCTGCTTAATTTATCATTTTGCAGCTTGTTTTTTTTCCTTAAAAGATATTTGACAGATCTACTCATATTGATCGTTTTCCCTCTAGTTTATTGATTTTAACTGTTTATCGTATTCTGAAGTTGATTTATCGTTCCCCTACTGAAAGACATTGCTTCTACTTTTTTTTTTTTTTTTTTTTTGAGTTGGAGTCTCACTCTGTCACCCAGACTGGAGTGCAGTGGCCACGCCTGGCCACTGCAGCCTCGACCTGCTGGGCTCTTCCACCTCAGCCTTCCAAGTAGCTAAAACGACAGGCATGCGCTACCACGCCCGGCTAGTTTTTTATTTATTGTAGAGATGAGGTCTCGCTGCCGAGGCGGGTCACGAACCCACGGGCTCAGGCGAGCCACTCACCTCGGCCTCCCAAAGCGCTGGGATTATAGGCTGAACCACTGAACCTGACCTGCTTCTATTTTTTTATAGTTATAAGCAGGGATGCAGAGATTACCGTGTCCTTGTGCGAATGAGCAAAGACTTACCCAGAGAGAAAATGCTTACCTTTAACTCTTCTAGACCTTGTGGCTTGGTCTTCAAACTCAGCATTCCATTCCACTTCACCAGCAGTGTACAAAATTTTCTCATTACTCCATAGCCTAGCCAATATTTGGTGTTACCAGGCTTATTAAGTTTTGCATGCTAATGGATGAGAAACTATATATCTTTTTAAAATTTGCATTTTGCTATACATTCAAGTTTAAGCCCCATTCGGTTTTCGTTTGTCCTGAAATTATTGTATTTAGACATGGCCCTTGAATGATAGTTTAGCTGTGTATAGAATTCTAGGTTACCAGTTATGTTCCCTCTGCGCTTTAGAGATTTTTTACCGTTATCTTCTGATCTCTGTTGTTGCTGCCAAAAGGTCTACGGAAGATGTCTTCGGAAGTCATGCATTCTTTTTCTTCGGTTGATTGTAAGATTTTGTTTTTGTCTTTGATATTCTGCAGGCTCACTGTGATTTTGTGTCTAGATATCGTTACATTTACTTATCTGTTTAGGACTCTGCATAATCCTTAAATACTTGATACATGAGAATCCATATTTTAAAATCAATTCCAGAAAATTCCAAGCTATTATCTCCTCAAATGTTGTCTCTTTATCATTCTGTTTGTTCTTTGCTTCTAGAACTCCTTCTATTTATTTGTTTGTACTTTTATTGGTGCAATATAGTTATACATATTTTGGGAGGTACATGTGACATTTTGATACATGTATATAAAGTGATACATGTATACATTGTAATGATAACATGTATGTCACCTCAAATATGTGTCTTTTCCCTGTGTTGGGAACATTACAATTCTTTTATTTTTTAATTCTTCTATTATAAATCTTCTAGCTATTTTGAAATTATAATATTTATATTATTGATTATAATTTTTCTACTGTGCTATCGAGTACTAGAACTTATTCCTTTTTTTTTTTCCTTTAGAGATGGAAGTCTCACTATTTTGCCCAGGCTGGTCTTGAACTCCTAGGCTCAAGCAATCTCCCATCTCAGCCTTCTGAGTAGCAGGGATTTAGAACGTATTCCTTCTAACTTGCTTTTTTTTTTTTTTTTTGTTTAACCCATTGGAATTCATTTTAGACAGAATGCTTATTCTATCCTCTGAGTCTCTAAATCACTCATGCTTTCTATTTCTTGTGTTTTACTTTTGTATTTTGGGCAGTGTTCTCAGATTTAGTTTTCAGTTTATTAATCTTCTCCTCAGCAGTACCCATTATGCCTTTTTACCCGTCCATTTAATTTTTATATATTATTTATATTTTTTAATTAGCACAAGTTATATTTAGTTCTTTTTCATTTCTATCCTATTTTCAACTCTTTTAAGCTCTTTGATGTTTTAAACATCCTTATTTGATATGTATTTCATAGTTTCTTTCACATGGAAACTCCATTTTCTCATGTTGTTGGGGCTTTAATCTTCCTGGTTACTTTATTTGCTCTCTCATTCATGGTAGCTTTCTCTTTATTTGTTTTGTAATTTTTTTATTTTTTATTTTTTTATTTGGAGTCTCACTCTGTCGCCCAGATTGGAGTGCAGTGGCTGCTCCCGGCCACTGCAGCCTCGACCTGCTGGGCTCCGCCGATCCTTCCGCTTCAGCCTTCCAAGTAGCTGGAACTACAGGCATGCCCGGCTAATTTTTTGATTTATTGTAGAGATGAGGTCTCGCCAAGTTGCCCAGGCGAGTCTTGAACCCGCAGGCTCAGGCAATCCACTCACCTCGGCCTCCCAAAGCACCGGATTACAGGCTGAGCCACCGAGCCCGGCTGTTTCTTATTCTTGTAAGCACCTCCTTGCTTTTCTGGGAGCTCACCTATGCATCTATAACAATTTTTGGTATATTCTAGCCAGCATTTCAAAGTGTTTGTAGCAGGAGGTTTTTCACATTATCTCATCTCATTGTCAGAACCAGAGGTCTCTAGTTAACCTCCCTGAGCCTCAATGTCGTTTATAAAGTAGAAACGATGTTCCTTCAACAGAGGGTTTCAGGACTAGGTAAGGATTTAAGTAAACAATCTAGTCACATGGTAAGTGCTCCATACATGCTGGAAAAAGTAATTATTACACTAATATTATATGTACATTTTTCTTTTTATTGATATTTTCATGTAGCCTAAGTGGAAGTCTTTGAAAATAAAATAGTTAATTTTCTCCCAATGTAAATTGTGGTCTTTAATTTTTTTAAACATATTTTTTATTTTAAAATTGTGGGGTACAGTTAAAGGTTAGGTATACAAATATGCATCGCTCAGGCACCCTTGTTGATAAGGGGGTGTCTCCCCGTCCCCAGACAGATATATATATATATATTTTTGAGTTGGAGTCTCATTCTGTCGCCCAGACTGGAGTATAGTGGCCGCTCCCAGCCACCGCAGCCTCGACCTGCTGGGCTCCGGCGATCCTTCCACCTCAGCCTTTCAAGTAGCTGGAACTACTGGCGCACACTACCACACCCGGCTAATTTTTTTGATTTATTGTAGAGATGAGGTCTCACCGAGTTGCCCAGGCGGGTCTCGAACCCGCGGGCTCAGGCAATCCACTCACCTCAGCCTCCCAAAGCACGGGATTACAGGCTGAGCCACCGAGCCCAGCTCCCCTTAACATTAGTGTCTTACCTAAATGTTTCTATGTGAGTCTGTTTAGTTCAGTAATGATTTATCAGGTGCCCAGTATGTCCAAGGAAATATTGTAGGTTCCAGGACATAGATAGGGAATAGTCCTGCCCTTTATAAACACACAGTCCAGAATGAGAATTAGGTACATGTTCCACTAATAACAGCACATTACAGTGCAGGACAATAAGTCTTGTAAGAGGGACACAGACCTAGTATGGATGAAAGGTAACCTAGGGCTTACAGGGTGGAAGGAGTATATATTGCAAGATGGGAAAGAGTTTATAGATGTGGGGTTGTTTGAGCAGGATTTGGAGATAGAGCAGGTGTTTGCCAGGTAGACAAAATGTGAGGGCACTCCAGGCAGAGGGAACAGCATATGCCAAAGCATAGAGGTATGGAATAGCATGATGCTGATAGACGAAGGCAGGGTAGAAGGACTAGAAACATTTTTTGTTGCTTTGGTGTTAAGCAATTTATTTATTATATAAAGTCATTCCATCTAAGAGTAGTGACTCAAACCCCCATGGTAGTGGAGTTAGCTGCCTATCTACAGCCCTGGGTCCAGTAGGGTGGGTGGGGTGCCCTAGAGAGGAGGAGGATGTGGGGACCCATGCCAAATTTGAGCCAGGGATGCTTTATAACCTATGATGTACAAATATACATACATTTTCCATATAGGAACATAAGGAACATTTAGAGAATTATGCAAGAATCAGGCCCATGTTTAATAATTTATTATTTGTCCTCAAATGACAATTCAGTTTTTCATATTGGGGTAACACTTTATAGAGAAAAGTCTTGTCTCAAGAGGAAGAAGTGCCTTTAATCAAAGAAGAAAGGAAAATGCATCACTAACTCTGATGAATCTAACAACCTAAAAGAAATAGCCTTGTCCTGGTTATGTGGGAGGGTTCATGGAAAGCTTTTTCTGGGTGTTAACTTTCTAAATTGTACTCTACTATTCTTTTTTTGTAAACTTGATCTAGAGATTGATGTTGCAAAGAAATGTCTGCAGTGAGCCTCCTACCTTGGTTTACTTTTTGGCAGAGGATTCTAGCAACTCAGTCTCTAACTGGGTTGTGAGGCCCCTAGTCTTTTGTCTAAGCCACTCTTTGGATTTAAAGTTGTGTTTTCTTTATCTAGAAAAAAATGGGAATCTGACCAGGCATGATGGCTCAAGCCTGTAATCCCAGTATTTTGGGAGACCGGGGCTAGAGGATTGTCTGAGCTCAGGGGTTCGAGACCAGCCTGGGCTACTTGGTGAGACCTCATCTCTACAATAAATAAAAAAATTAGCCGGGCATGGTGGCGCATGCCTATAGTTCCAGTTACTTGGAAGGCTGAGGCAGAAGGATTGCCTGAGCCCAGTAGGTCAAGGCTGCAGTACTGCATTCCAATCTGGGAGACAGAGTGAGACTCTAACTCAAAAAAAAAAGAAAAATGGGAGTCTGCTACTTATGTCATCTTGTGTAACTGTGACACTTATAACAGCTTTCAGAAGACATTAACATGCTTTAAGTTCCCAGTGTTCATATATATGTATGTGTGTGTGTGTGTGTGTATATATATATATATATATATATATATATATATATATGTATTATTATTATTATTATTTTTTGAGTTGGAGTCTCACTCTGTCACCCAGACTCACCGCAGCCTTGACCTGCTGGGCTCCGGCAATCCTTCTGCCTCAGCCTTCCAAGTAGCTGGAACTACAGGCGTGTACTACCACACCTGGATAATTTTTGATTTATTGTAGACACAAGGTCTTGCCAAGTTGCCGATGCTGGTCTCGAACCCATGGGCTCAGGCAAATCACTTGCCTCGGCCTCCCAAAGTGCTGGAATTACAGGCTGAGCCTCTGAGCCTGGCCTATACATATAATTACTGTGTTTTCTTTTTTTATTATTTTGATTATTGCTTAATGAAATAAATATATTATGGTGTTATTAAAGGAAATTCAAATAAAATAATTTGCCTCTTTAACTTTCCTTTTATATTTTTATTCAGTCAGCAAATATTTGATGAGTGTCAGTGGATCTTGTCAGGGACCCAGTGACCACCACATTGCTTATTCTTGCTGTCAGTTCTCAGTCCCCATCTTGCCTGCTTGGCTGTAGCATCTGAAACCCTTGACCTTCACCTCTCTGCATTTGACCACATGGCTTCCAGGCCATAGCTTTCCTTATTTCCCTGTCCACCAGCCCCTGCTCAACTGCTTTTCTGGTTCTTTCCTGTCTTCCCAGCTTCTTAATGCTGGAGGTCACCAGGGCTTGGTTCCTGATCTCTACTCTCCAGTTGTGCTCCTCACTTGGCAATCTCATCTAGTCTCATGACTTTATTTTTTAATTTTAATTTTTAATTTTAATTTTTAATTTATTATTTTATTTTGAATACATGGGGTACAGTTCAGGGTTAGTTTATACAAATGTTCATTATACAGGTACCCTTGTTGATGAGATGTGCCCCCCTCCCCTGACAGTTTCCAACTGCTGCCAATCCTACTCTCCCCCAACAGTTTCCTACTACTGTCAATTCCTTTTTTTTTTTTTTTGAGTGGAGTCTCACTCTGTTGCCCAGGCTGGAGTGCCATGGCACACTCATGGTGACTCCAGTGTTGACCTGCTGGGCTCTAGAGATCCTTCCACCTCAGCCTTCCAAGTAGCAGGAACTACAGGTGTACACTACCACACCTAGCTAATCTTTGATTTATTGTAGAGATGGGGTCTCACCAAGTTGTCTGGGCTGGTCTCGAACCCGTGGGCTCAGGCAATCCACTTGCCTCGGCCTCTCAAAGTGCTGGGATTATAGGCTAAACCACCAAGCCAGACCTCCCTTTTTTATTATTATGATAGTTGTCAAGGTCTGCTTATGAGTGAGAGCATGTGATACTTGGTTCTTTGTTTCTGTGATAGATCACTCAGTATTATAGATTCAAAGTCCATCTCAGTTGCTGCAAAGTTCATAAGTTTGTCTTTCTTTATGGCTGTGTAATATTCCATCATGTATATGTACCATATTTTTTTTGTCCAGTCCTCTTTTGATGAGCAGCATGGTTAATTCCATGTTTTTGCTGTTGTGAATAATGCTGCAATAAATGCATGTGATTTGAGTTCTTCTGGGTATATTCCTGTAGGGGGATTGTGGGGTTGTATGGGAGGTCAGTTTTTAGATCTTTTAGGAATCACCAAACTGTTTTCCACAGAGGTTGTACTAGTTTGCACTCCCACCAACAGTGTAGAAGTGTCCCCTTTTACCCACATCCTCTCCAGCATCTGCTACTTTTTGAGTTATTGATGATGGCCATCCTGACTGGAGTTAGGTGGTATCTCAGTGTGGCTTTAATTTGCATTTCTTTGATGACTAGTGAGACTGAGCATTTTGTATCTGTTGGCTGCTCATACGTTTTCTTTTAAGAAGTGTCTCTACTCATATCTTTTGCCCACTATGTAATGGGACTGGTTGTTTTTTTTTTTTTCAGGCACATTTGAGTTTCTTGTAGATCCTAGATGTTAGGCCTTTGTGAGACAAACAGTTGACAAATATTTTTTCCCAGTCTGTGGGCTGTCTCCCTGCTCTCTTGATGGTTTCTTTGGCTTTACAGAAGCTAGTCGGTTTGATGAGGTCCCACTTGTCTATCTTATCTCTTATGGCATGGGTACTTGGGATTTTGATCAGGAATTGCTTGCCAGTTTCAATTTCCATTAGGGTGTCTCCTGCATTTTCTAAGCTTCTTATAGTTTTACATTTTATGTTTAGGTGTTTGGTCCGTTTAGAGTTGATTTTAGTGTGTGGTGATAGCTAGGGGTCTTGTTTTAATGTTCTGCACGTGGTCAGCCAGTTTTCTCAGTACCATTTATACTGAATAAGTTCTCCTCTCCCTGATGGAGAGGATTTGTTGAAGATGAGTTGGTTGAAAAATTGAGGTTTTGCTTCTGGAATCTTGATTCTGTTCCATTGGTCTATATGCCTAGTCTTATACCAATACCAGGCTGTTTTGATTATTGTAGCTTTATAATAAAGTTTAAAGTCTGGAAGTGTGATACCTCCTGCTTTGTTTTTTGTTTGTTTGTTTGTTTGTTTTTTGCCAGGGATTGTTTTGGCTATTCGTGGTCATTTATGTTTCCATATGAATTCCTTTATTGTTGTTTCTGGGTCTGAGAAGAATGTCGTTGGTAATTTGATGGGTATTGCATTAAATCTGTATATTGCCTTAGGTAGAATGGACATCTTTTTTTTGTTTAAACTAGCTTATATTTATTTTAATTCAGAATTAATTTCTCACAAATAGCTGATTTCATAGAGTTGCTCTTTTGTAAGTCACAATATTTAAAATTCTAGTGAAATAACACAGAAAAATAGATAAACCCCTCCCATAACACTCAAAAAATAAGATTATATTAAATTTGGAATATGAGAACTATTATAAAAAATACAGGCTGAGCACAGTGGCTCACGCCTATAATCCCAGCACTTTGAGAAGCTGAGGTGAGAGGATTGCCTGAACCCAGGGATTCAAGACCAGCCTGGGCAACTTGTCAAGACCTCATCTCTACAATAAATAAAAAAATTAGCCTGGCACGGTGGCACGTGCCTGAAGTTCCAGCCACCTGGAAAACTGAGGTGGATGGATTGCCGGAGCCCAGCAGGCTGAGGCTGCAGTGGTCATGAGCATGCCACTGCATTCCAGCCTGGGTGACAGAGTGAAACTCCAACCCCCCCAAAAATAGAAACAAAAAACAAAATAAGTGTAGATCATTAAGAATCTGTTACACTTTTTTGCACTGGAATTCTGACCTACAATTTCTTAAACACTTGAATTTCTATTAATAATCTCATTTGTCTAAGATAATGTTGATGAAATATCAAAGTTGCATTGCATACTCTCATTGAATATAGAAATAAGTATGGAAACATAATTGTTCCTATTACATGAATGCTTGAGTAGTTTTCGTTACTTAACTTGTTCTCATTTCCTTATCTGTCATATGATAGGCATTTAACTGTACTTCTTAATCTTTGTAGAATTCTAATATACTATAATTCTTTAAAAAACAAGAAAGAAAGAAAGAAGACAGAAATAAGCAGGCACAGTGACTCACGTCTGTAATCCTGACACTTTGGGAGACGGAGATGAGAGGATTACCTGAGCCCATGGGTTCGAGATCAGCCTGGGCAACTTGGCGAGACTTCATCTCTACAATAAATCAAACAATTAGCCAGGTGTGGTGGCGTATGCCTGTAGCTACTTGGATGAGAAAGAAGAATCGCCTTAGTCCAGCAGGTTGAGGCTGTGGTGGCTGTGAGTGTGCCATGGCACTCCTCCCTAGGTGACAGGGTGAGACTCCTACTCAAAAAATAAATAGATAGATAGATAGATAGATAGATAGATAGATAGATAGATAGATAGATAGATAAGAAATACCTATGAGAAACCTATTCAAAACCATTCTCCAGCCAGGAACCCTGACTTGGGCTGCCCAGCCTTTCCTTATTTTATCTTTTCCTTAGATGTTCTGTCCTTTTCTTGATCCTGAACTGTGGTATTTTCTTTGTTTTGTATGTTTGTTTAGATTAAGTCTTTGATTGCACCCTTGTGATGTATATTACATAAATGTTTTAGTTGTTTTTTGTTTTTTGGACATCTTAACAATGTTGATTCTACCAATCCATGAGCATGGGATATTTTTCCATTTGTTTGTGTCATCTTTGATTTCTTTGAGCAGTGTTTTGTAGTCTTCGTTATAAAGAATTTTGACTTCTCTGGTTAGGAAGATGCCAAGGTATTTCATTTTGTGTGTGGCTGTTGTGAATGGGATTGTGCTTTTTATTTGGGTTTTTGTTTGTTTATTGTTGGTGTATAGAAATGTGACTGTCTCTTGCACATTTATTTTATACTCTGAGACTTTACCAAAGTCCTTTATCAGTGCAAGGAGGTTTTTGTTTTGTTTGTTTTTTTAGTTGGAGTCTCACTTTATCACCCAGGCTGGAGTGCAGTGGCACACTCACAGCCACCCCAGTTTGACCTGCTTAGCTCAGGTGATCCTTCCACCTCAACCTTTCAAGTAGCTGGAACACAGGTATGCGCTACTACACCTGGCTAATTTTTTTTTTTTTTTTTTGAGTTGGAGTCTCACTCTGTCGCCCAGACTGGAATGCAGTGGCCTCTCCCGGTCACTGCAGCCTCGACTTGCTGGGCTCTGGCGATCTTTCCACCTCAGCCTTCCAAGTAGCTGGAACTACAGGACGTGCTACCACATCCGGCTAATTTTTTTGATTTTTTTATTGTAGAGATGAGGTCTCGCCAAGTTGCCCAGGCGGGTCTCGAACCCGCAGGCTCAGGCAATCCACTCACCTCAGCCTCCCAAAGCGCGGGATTACAGGCTGAGCCACCGAGGCCGGCTCTAATTTTTTAATTTTTCTTGTAGAGATGAGATCTCTCCAGGTTGTCCAGCCTGTTCTCCATCTGCGGGCTCAAGCAATCCTCTCACCTCAGCCTCCCAAAGTGCTGGGATTACAGGCTTGAGTCACCGTTCCCAGACTTTTTTTTTTTTTTTTCTTTTTTTTTGAGTCAGAGTCTTACTCTGATGTCCAGGCTGGAGTGCAGTGGCATGTTCATGGCCACCATAGCCTCAACATACAGGACTCAACAGATCCTTCTGCCTCAGCCTTCCAAGTAGCCAGAACTACAGGCGTGCACTACCACACCTGGCTAATATTTGTTGTTGTTGTTATATTTTAGAGATGAGGTCTCACCAAGTTGCCCAGACTAGTCTTGAACCCTTGGACGCAGGCAAGTCTCTTGCCTCAGCTTCCCAAAGTTCTGGGATTACAGGCTTGAGCCACTGCTTTTGACAGATCCTCTTGGGTTTTCAACATATAGAATCATGTTGTCTGCAAAGAGGGATAACTTAACTTACTCTTTTCCTATTTGAACACCCCTAATTTCCTTCTCTTGTCTGATTGTTCTAACTAGGACTTCCAATACTATGTTGAACAGGAGGGGTGAAAGTGGGCATCTTTGTCTTGTTCTGGTTTTCAGGAAAAATTGTTCCAATTTCTGTCTGTTTAGCAATATGCTGACTGTGGGTTTCTGGTAGATAGCTCTTACTATTTTGAGGTATCTTCCATCTATGCCTAGGTTTTTATCAAGAAGAGTTGCTGAATTTTGTCAAAAGCTTTTTCCACATCTAATGATATTATCATGTGGATTTTGGTTTTACATCTGTTGATGTGTTTAATTACATTTATGGTCTTGCGGATGTTGAACCAGGAATGAAGCCTACTTGGTCATGGGGGTGATTTTTGAGATGTGTTGTTGGATCCAGTTTGGTAGAATCTTGCTGAGAATTTTAGTATCTATGTTCATCAAGGATATTGGTCTGTAGTTCTCTTTCTTTGTTGGATCTTTACCTGGTTTGGGTATCAATATGATGTTAGTTTCATAAAATGATTTGGGGAGAGTTCCATCTTTCTTGATTGCCTGGAATACTTTCAATAGGATTGGTATCAGCTCCTCCTTGTATGTTTTGTAGAATTCTGCTGGAAAGCCATTGGTCCAGTGCTTCTTTTTGTAGATAGTTTTCTAATGACATAGTCGATTTCCTGGGTTGTTATTGGTCTATTTAGGGTCTCTGTTTCTTCTTGTTTCAATCTGAGAGGGTTGTGTGATGTCAGAAAGTCCTCCATTTCATTTAGGTTTTTGAGTTTGTTTCCATACAGGTGCACATAGTAATCTCTGACAATCTTTTGTATTTCTTTGGGGTCAGTTGTGACTTCATTTTTTGTATTTCTGATTGTGTTTATTTGGACTTTTTCTCACTTTTTCTTGGTCAGTCTAACTAGGAGTCCATCAATCTTGCTTATTCTTTCAAAGAACGAGCTTTTTGTTTCTTTCTTTTTTTTTTTTTTGTATTGTATGTTTGTCTTCTATGTCCTGCATTTGGGCTTTTATTTTGGTGATCTGGATTCTTCTGCTGAAGTTGGGGTTTGGGTGGTCTTGCTTTTCCAGCTTCCTTTGGTGATTTGTCAGGCTGTTAACTTGTGATCTTTCTATTTTTTTCATGTGTGTTCATAGTGGTACTGTTTTCATGGCATCCCCAAGATTTTGGTAAGATGTTTCCAAAAATCTTTTAATCTCTGTTTTGATTTCCATGTTTACCCAGGAATTGTTTAGTATCATGCTGTTTAGTGTCCATGTCTTTGTGGGTTTTGGGGGAACTTTGTTGGTGATGATATTTATTTTTATTCCACTGTGGTCTGAGAAGGTACATGGCAGTATTTCAATCTTATAGAATTTGTTTATGCTTGATTTATGACTGAGGCTGTGGTCGATCTTAGAGTACATTCCATGTGGTGATGAGTAGAATGTATATTCCCTGGTCGTTGGGTGGAATGTTCTGTAGGTATCAGTTATGTCCATTTGGTCAAGCATCAAGTTGAAGTTCTGGATCTCCTTGTTGATTTTTTTGTCTTGATGATCTGTCTAGGGTTGTTAGTGATGCATTTAAGTCTCCAGCTATGATAGTGTTAGAGTCAATATCTTTTTTTAGTTTAGCTAGAAACTGCTTTATGAAAGTTTGTGCTCCTATGTTGGATGCACGCATGTTTAGGATGGATATTTCTTGTTGATGGATTGAACTTTTATCATTATGTAGTGACCTTTGGTATCTTTTTAAATTTTTGATAACTTAAAGGCTATTTTGTCTGATATTAAGATCACGACTCCTGCTTTCTTTTTTTTTCATTAATCAGTATTTTTTATTATGGTTTTGTGGGGTACAGTTAA
>NW_007253123.1:137685-140022 GCF_000164805.1 Carlito syrichta
CCAGTTCTCTGAGGAAGGAGGAAGAAGAGTTCATATAGCCATAGGCTGTGGGCTCTGACATTGGAGGAACAAGTCAGACTGAAGGAAAGGACTTAGGTGAATGGGGAGAGGAACTTGAGGTGAGATGGAGGCCCATGGATGGTAAAAAGTAACACAGAGGACCATGTGTCCTGAGTTCATCAGGGGTGCAAGTCAGGATGGCAATGGGGTGTTTTGTTTTGTTTGAGTCAGATTCTCACTCTGTTGTCCAAGCTCCAGGGCAATGGCACGATCATGGCTACCTCAGCCTTGACCTCCTGGGCTCAGGCGATCCTCTTGCCTCTGCCTCCCTAGTAGCTAGAACTGCAGGGGACCAGCCCCTGCAAAGAGAATTAGGAGGTTCCTTGGAAGATGTGGCAGCGTCAGCGAATATTCTGAGAGAATAGAAGGGAAGAAAGAAACTGAACTCTGTCTAGTGCAGAAGCCTATTCTGTAGTAGGGATAGATATTTAAAGAAAGATGGAGGGATAGATATAAAGAGAAAGAAAGAAAGTGGACAGCTGTTCAGTGAAATGAGCAGAAGCCATTTATTGGGAACAAATGTGAGTCTTTTTTTTT
Source organism: Carlito syrichta (assembly GCF_000164805.1). NCBI lineage: Eukaryota > Metazoa > Chordata > Mammalia > Primates > Tarsiidae > Carlito > Carlito syrichta. The sequence continues at coordinate 138,283 of NW_007253123.1, forward strand.
TTTCATTAATCAGTATTTTTTATTATGGTTTTGTGGGGTAAAGTTAAGGGTTAGGTGTACAATGACGTTTCATTCAGGCACCCTGTAGATAAGAAGTGTTTTCCCATCCCCCGACAGATATTTGCTACTGTTAATCCCATCCCCCTCCCTCCCATAGTTTCCCAGTACCATCCGTCATTTTCTCATAGTATTGACTCCTGCTTTCTTATGTGTTCCATTCACTGGAAATTTTGTTTTCTATCCTCTAACTTTGAGTCTGTGGTTGTCCTTTATGGTGAGATGAGTCTCTTGGAGACAATATATTGTTGCATCATGATATTTTATCCAATTTGCCATTCTGTGTCTTTTCAGTGGTACATTTAATCCATTCACATTTAGGCTAATTATTGAGATGTGAGAGCTTAGCCCTCTCATGAGGTTCTTATAGAATTTATTATTGCTGTTGTTTGTTTGTTGTTTTTCTTTTGATTTTTGGGTTGATTTATGTTTATTTTCCATCTTTTTCCTGCTGTCTTGGGAAGGGTGGTGTTGTACTTTTTTTCTTTCTTCTGTGTTTAATACTTTCTTAAGTGTTTCTTGTAGAGCTAGTCTGGAGGCAGCAAAAACTCTTAGGGATTGAATGTCTGGGAAGGATTTTAATCCCCCATCGCTGATGAAACTTAGCTGGATAGTCAATTCTTGGTTGCAACTGTTTTTTTTTTTTTTTTTTGAGAACTTTGAAGATTGGGCTCCTACCCTGAAGTGTTTCTATAAATAAATCTGCTGCTATTCTAATTGATCTTCCCCGGTAGGTAGACTGTACCTTCTCTTTTGCTGCCTTTAGGAATTTTTCTGTTATACCTACTTTGTGTAGGTGAATTATTAGTGTCTAGGAGTGGGTCTTCTCATTTTTTGTCTTGTAGGGGTTCTCTGAATCTCTTGTGTTTGATTGGTCGTGTCCCTGATGATATGAGGAAAGTTTTCTTGTATAATTTTATGAAATGTTTGTTCCAGGGTGGTCTCTGTCTCTCTATCTGCCTCAGGGATTTCAATTAATCTTAGGTTCAGCCTTGGATATAATTGCTCATCTCTTGGAGGTTTTGTTCTGTCTTTTTAAGGCTTCTTTTCTGTGTTTTTAACAGTTTGGGTTAGTTCCATATTTTGGTCCTCAAGCTCTGAGATTCTTTCTTCTGCTTGGTTAATTCTGCTTTCCATGCTTGTCAGTTTGTTATTTATTTCATTCACTGTATTCTTTATTGCTGTTATCTCAGTTATCAGCTCCTTCATTCTTTCCTCTTGTCTCTCCTCATTTCTATTTATTCTGTCTATTAATATCTTGATATCTGGGTTTGTGGTTTGGGACCAGTCATTCTGGGGGCTCTTCATTGTTTGAGTTCTGAAGTCTGTATTTTCCATGGCTGTCCTCCCAGGGGTCTTTGTGAGACTCATTTTCTTCCTTTTGTTTTTTTTCATTTGTGTCGGTTTTCCTCCCCCTTTTTTTAACCTCTTCTTTAATTCTGTTGTTCAATGATGGGGGGATAACTTTTATTTCTGTTTGCTCAATCTCCTGTTCTTCCTTATGTAGATCCTCTGGCTTTGTTCAATTCTGAAGCTGGACTGGGGATGGGAGCCTATGCTTTTTGCAGTTTTGAGATTTAATTAAGGGGGAACTGTGATTCAGAAGCTATCTGCAGATCCCACTATCTGCTGATGGGTGTGTAGGCCCCCTGGAACCCACTTCCCACTTTTTTTTTTTTTTTT
>NW_007253123.1:140042-145279 GCF_000164805.1 Carlito syrichta
GACTTGCTGGGGCTCCAGCGATCCTTCCGCCTCAGCCTTCCAAGTAGCTGGAATTACAGGCACGCGCTACCACGCCCAAATAATTTTTTTTGATTTATTGTAGAGATGAGGTCTCACCAAGTTGCCCAGGTGGGTCTCGAACCCGCGGGCTCAGGCAATCCATTCACTTCAGCCTCCCAAGGCACGGGATTACAGGCTGAGCCATCGAGCCCGGCCCCACTCCCCACTTTACAGTCTGTCCATGCGGTGCAGGTGACTGTTTGTCCTCTGAAAGCAAGATGAGATAAGAAAAGGAAAAGAGTAGAAAAAGGAAGGAGGAAGATGAAAGTAGGGTAGATCAAGAGAAGAAGAAGAAAAAAATGCAGACAGGCATACCAGCTAATGAATAAACAGAGAAATGAACAAAGACAGAAAACAAACAAAAACCCACAAACATACAGACAGTCATACAAACAATCAGAAACCTCCTGTTGGTGTACTCTTCCTCAAAAATACCCATACACAAACAGAAAATCTAAAAAGAAAGATTAAAATAGTAGAAACAAAACAAGTACAAATAACATAAACAAAAACAGAAAGAAAGAGAGAAGAAAAAACTAAAACAAAAAACAAGCAAAAAAAAAAAAAACAACTCGCTCTGTGGCAGTGCAGGCTGATAGGGTTGTTCTCAGCATGGGTCAGATGCCCCACAGACTACTGTGGGGAGGAGGATGGATCAAGCCAAGACTCACTCAACTCGCTGCTGCTGCTGCTGCTGTCAAGTCTCCCACTCAGATCTGATGTGTCCGTGCCCATGCTGGTATGGGGAAGGGGCATCTGTCTCTCCAAGTCTGATGAGAGGATAGTCTCTGGGTCTCAGATTGGGGGCTGGGTGGAGCTGGGCTGGGCAATGCAGGTCGCCCAGTCCTGGGACTGAGAAGATGGTGCCTGCTGGCATCTCATCACTGGCATTGGGGGCCCTTCCAGATCTCCATGACCTGCCTTCTCCAGGGCTTCTCCTGCTTGTGCCGGTCCAGTGCCACAGGTGATGACATGGGCCGGGTGCTAGGTGGTGAGGAGCAGCTGCTCTCCTCTGCCTTCTCTAAAGAGAGCCCTGAGAATGGCAGATGATCTTGCAGGTCATGGGCTCCAACCTCAGGGTGGGGCCTCAAACCTCAGTTGCAATCACCTCTGGAGGAAAGCCCCAGGTATGTGAACCCGTGTCTCCCCTCAGATGAACCTTCATTCACACGCTGGCACACACCCACTCATGCAGAGAGTCTTTGTGGACACTCGCCTCTGCAGAGACTCTCACACTTTAACCCACTCCATTGCCATCTTGCCTGGAAGTGCTCTCTAGTTTCATGACTTTAAATACCATTTATGGGCTAGCAAATCCCAGTGTATATCCCTAGCCCAGATTTCTCCCTTGAACTCCATGCTAGAGCTCTCCAGCTGCCTGTTGGACACCTTCCCTTGACAGGTGCCTCAGAACTCAGAATGTGTTCCAAAGGGAACCCTTCTTTTCCCCTGAAAATCTGCTTCCCCTGCAGACTTCCCCATCTCATTAATAGCAACTGGAGTCGACAAACTCAGGCTGAGAAACTGGGAGTCATTTTACACTCTTTTTCTCTCTCATACCAAACATCCAATTTGTCAAGACATCCTGTGACTCGATCTAAAAGAGATATTTGGGAATCTGGCCCCTTTTCATCAACTCTACCTCTAGGTCCATGTTGCCATTATCTATCACCTGGTTCAGTTGTAACAGCCTCTTTCGCTTCCCTCCTTCTACCTTTGCTCTTCTATATCCAGGCTCAAAAAAATCAGCCAAAAGGAGCCTATTAAAATTCAAGTCAGACCATGGCACGTTTCTGCTTAGAACCTTCCAAGCACACCCAGAATGAAAGTTTAGTTGCTTTCAATGGACTACAATGGGCCACCAATGATCAGCCCCTCCTTCCCTCTTAGACCTCGCCTCTTGGGATGCCTGTCCCTAGCTCTAGCCAGTGCTCTTTAACACTGCAGTCATGTTCCTATCTCAGGGCCTTTGCCCCTGCTGCTCCTTCTACCTGGATGCTTCCTCCAGATATCCCCACAGCTTGCACCCTCAGCTCTTCTGGTGTACCTCAGTTCTGTTATCCAGACACTCTTCTCTGAACACTTTATTGCTTAGAGTTCCTATCCACTTTCCCACCTTTCTTTTTTCTATAGTACTTATCACTGTCTATTATGCTCTAAAACAATCCTCTAATTTATTGCTTCTCTTCTTTCTGAAAGAATATTAGCTTCATGAGGGCAGAGATGAGATTTTTGTCTATTTTACTCACTAATGTATCCCTAACACTTAGAATAGTACCTGGCCTATGAACATTCATTCATGACTATTGAATTAATGAATATTGCCCCCCCCTTTTTAACAGGGCCTTTCTTCTCCCAACTCAGCATCCCAAGTAGCTGGAACTGCAGGCAAGTACCACTACACCTGGCTAATTTATTGTTATTTATTTATTTTTTCGGGGGGTTGGAGTCTCATTCTTGTCACCCAGGCTAGAGTGCAATGGCACACTCAGGGCCACTGCAGCCTCGACCTGCTGGGCTTAGGCGATCCTTCTGCCTCAGCCTTCCAAGTAGCTGGAACTACAGATGCACACCACCACACCCAGCCAGTTTTTGTTATTTATTGTAGAGACGAGGTATCACCAAGTTTCCTAGACTGGTCTTAAACCCCCGGGCTCAGGCAATCCTCTCGCCTTGGCCTCCCAAAGTGCTGGGATTACAGGCTGAGCCACTGCGTCCAACCTGTTATTTTTTTTTTTAAAGAGATGAGATCTCTCTGTATGCTCAGTTGGCCTGGAACTCCTGGGCTCAAGCAATCCTCCCACTTCAGCCTCCTAAGTAGCTATGATTACATGCAGGTGCCACTGACACCATGCCCTACCCTAGGCTTTGCTGTTTTCAGCCTCTTTTGATAATTTGGTCTTAAACTTGTCTCACGTCAACAGCATAATAGCTGAATTTTGATTTTGAATACAGTGGCTACCTCCACTCCATTCAAAAGTTATTATTGACTTAGGAGGTATTTTGTTAGTTTTAAGTGCCTCTGGAATTTTGTATTTTGAAATGTTGGTTATATTTTAAAAAGCTACAGTTTAAGTATAGAACTGGAAATTTTCTCCCTACTTCATCTCTATAACCATAATTTTAGTCCCCAGAAATATTGTATTATATATACTGCCAAAACCACTCTCACATAAAATTTTAAATTAGCCAGGTGTGGTGGTGCACCCCTGTAGTCCCAGCTGCCAGGGATGCCTAGTTGGGAGAATCTCTTGAGCCCAGGAATTGGAGGCTACAGTGAACTATGACCATGCCACTGCACTCCAGTCTGGGTGACAGAACGAGATCCTGTTTAAAAAGGGGGTGGAGAGGCATCATTCATGAATTCAATAACCATGAATTAATGTTTGTTGTCAGCTATGGGCCAGGTACTGTTCTTGGTGTTAGGAATACATTAATGAGTAAAATAGACAAAAATCCCATATCTGCCTTTATAAAGCTAACATTCTTTTGGAAAGAAGAGAAACAATAAACATAATAATTAAAGGATTGTTTTATAGCAAAATATTTGATTATGTTGTATACCTATATTTGTTGTATATATAGTTTACCTTATTTTTATCACTTAATAGAGCTATCTTATTCTTTTTGTATACAGCATTATATTTTATCATATGCATGTACCTTAATATTTTAACTAATCTCTTATAGATAATCATTTAGATTGACGTTTTAAAATTTCAGGATTTCACCCAAATCACACTCTTACTAATACTTCTGCATTGAGGAATTATAAGTAGAGGTTGAGTATCCTTTCTCAAAAAAGCTACAAACCAGAGGTGTTTCCTATTTTAGATTCTTTTTTGGATTTTGGAATATTTACATTCTATTACTGGTTGAATATTCCAAATTCAAAAATCCAAAATGCTCATGTCAGGGCTCAAAAAGTTTTGGATCTTGGAGCATTTCAGACTTTCACATTTGGGATGCCCAACCAGTTTATCAGTGGAGCACATGGAGACTGTCTACTACTTGGCTTCTAATTCATGGCTGGGGGCTATATAGAACAAACATGACTGTTTACATTAAGTCTGGGGTTAGTGGGAATTCTGCCCCAGGGAATGATTCCTTTTTAGAAAATATTAAATTCAGTGAGAATTTACATTTGTGAAAATTAATTCTTGGAGTTAGGCTGAGAATTCTGATGTGTAATCATTTGATTTTTCAGAAAGGTATTTATTTGTTTGCCACAAACATTGGCAGTGGCCATCTTTTGGGCCTTGCTGGGATGGGAGCATCTTCAGGAATTGCTATTGGGGCCTCTGAATGGAATGTAAGTAATACTGTTTGCAGCAGTTAAACTCCACCTTTATCATTGTCCAAATAAAACTTACAAACACATAAACTTGCTTTTGACCTTAAGTAAATATTAAAGACTTGAGAAGTCATGGAGGAAAGGAACTAAGTCTCTGATTTTTCAAAAGGATTTTGCCAGTTTTCCTTCTTCTTAGTAAATTAACAAAGAGACAGAGAAAGACCATAGGAATATAGTGAATAAAGAACTATTAGGACTTCCAACAAGATGGCGATGGGGCAACCTCGTCTGTGAAACCCTCTGCAAAGGAGAACTGCAGTGGGTCTCTGGCTCTCACCCCGGGGGCTGTGTAACATTGCAGCCTGCTCTTCATACGGAGCTCGGCCTTTGCCACTGCTGGGGCATTGCAGCGGACTGGACAGCCACTGCAGCACAGACACCGCCGCTGCCGTCACCACTGCTGCCAGTAGCACATCGCACTACCCAGGCCGGAGGTGATCCATGACTTCACTCCTTGAAGCCCCTTCAGGGAAGATCTGCTGGGATCGCTGCCACCTCTCCTGCGACCAAGACGTCCTGCCCGCGTGAGTCTCCTGCCTGTGCCCTGAGGCAGGAATCCATCTCCAGTCTCTGCCGGTTCCTGTTCGGCCCCACCCGCTCTGGGGCAAGCAGCTGAGATAGCACCACCTGCTGGCGATTCAAGGTAACAACACCGAAACGGGAGAAACAAGCTTGAAAAATACATAGGCCAGAGGGGTGAACGGAGGGTGATCTGAACTGTACTTCACAGCAGACCAGGGGCAACTGACCCTAGTTGCAAACTAATTTACCAGCTTGAAAAGAAAGCTAGAAATCAGAACTGAAAGGACATTGGACTTAAACG
>NW_007253123.1:146315-148271 GCF_000164805.1 Carlito syrichta
TCACATGCAACAAACCCAGACATCAAGACATTAATGGAGAGAATTTAAAAAATTGAGGAGACACAAGAGGAAAATAGAAAGGAGCTGATGTCAGAAATAACAGCAGTAAAGAATACTGTGATGGAAATGAATAACAAACTAATAAGCATGGAAAGCAGAATTAGCCAAGCAGAAGAAAGAATCTCAGAGCTCGAAGACCAAAACACAGAACTAACCCAAACTGTCAAAAGCATAGAAAAGAAGCTCAAAAAGACAGAACAAAACCTGCAAGACATGATCACTTCAAGAGACCAAGCCTAAGCGTAATTGGGCTTCCTGAGGCAGAGAGAGAAACAGAAGCCACACTGGAACAAACATTTCATGAAATCATTCAAGAAAACTTCCCTCATCAAGGATGAAAAAATCCAAACACAAGAGATTCAGAGAACCCCTGCAAGACAACAAATGAGAAGACCAACTTCCAGACACATAATAATTCGCCTAAACAAAGTAGCTATAAAAGAAAAAACTCTAAAGACAGCAAGAGAAAAAGGCCAGACTACCTACCAGGGAAGAGCAATTAGAATAGCAGCAGATTTATCCACAGAAACCCTTCAGGCTAGGAGAGCCTGGAGCCCTATCTTGAAAGTTCTAAAAGATAAACAGTTTTAACCAAGAATAACCTACCCAGCCAAACTAAGCTTCATTAGTGAGGGAGAATTGAAATCTTTTCCAGATATCCAATCCCTAAGAACCTACGCTGCCACCAGACCACCTCTACAAGAAACACTTAAGAAAGTACTGAACACAGAAGAAAAAGGAAAAAGAACAACAACATTCTTCACAAGACTACAGGCAAAAGATTAAAAACACACATGAGCCAACTCCAAAACAAAGAAAGACAACAAACAAACAGGAGCAACTCTGTAAGAATCTTATGACAGGGATCAACTCTTGCATTTCAATTATTAGCCTAAATATGAATGGACTAAATGCACCACTGAAAAGACATAGAATGGCAAAATGGATAAAATATCATCAGGCAACAATCTATTGCCTTCAAGAGACTCACCTCACTAGAAAAGACACCCACAGACTCAAAGTAAGAGGATGGGAAACAAACTTTCAGGCGAACGGAATACAAAAGAAAGGAGGAGTAGCTCTCTTAATTTCAGACAAAATACCCTTCAAGCTATTAAAAATCAAAAAAGATACAGAAGGCCACTACATAATGATAAAAGGCTCAATCCATCAACAAGAAATATCTATCCTAAACATATATGCACCCAACATAGGTGCGCCAACTTTCATAAAGCAACTTCTAGGAAAACTAAAGAAAGATATTGACTCTAACACCATCATAACTGGGGACTTTAATACCCCACTCACAACCCTAGACAGATCATCAGGACAAAAAATCAGCAAGGAGATCCGGAACCTCAATGTGACTTTGGACCAAATGGACTTAATTGATACCTACAGAACACTCCATCCAAAGACCACAGAATACACATTCTACTCATCACCACATGGAACATATTCTAAGATTGACCACATACTCGGCCATAAATCAAGCATAAGCAAATTTAAAAGGACCGAAATTCTACCATGTACCTTCTCGGACCACAGTGGAATAAAAATAAACATTGACACCAACAAAGTCCCCCCAAAACCCACAAAGACATGGACACTAAACAGCATGATGCTAAACAACTCCTGGGTCAATGATGAAATCAAAACAGGGATCAAAAGATACCTGGAAACAAATGAAAATGAAGAAACATCTTACCAAAATCTCTGGGATGCCCTGAAAGCTGTAGTAAGAGGGGAATTTATATCCCTACAAACACACATGAAGAAAATGGAAGGAACAGAAATTCACAACCTAACAAGCCACCTAAAGAGCTGGAAAAGCAGACCACAAAACCCTAATTTCAGCAGAGAATCCAGATCACCAAATAAAAGCCCAATCCAGGA
>NW_007253123.1:148291-180063 GCF_000164805.1 Carlito syrichta
TTGAGACCCTAAATAGACCAGTAACAATCAAGGAAATCAGCTACGTAATAAGAAAACTTCCTACAAAAAAAAGTCCTGGACCAGATGGCTTTCCAGCAGAATTCTACAAGACATTTAAGGAGGAGCTGATACCAATCCTACTGAAGGTATTCCAGGCGATTGAAAAAGATGGAACTCTCCCCCAAATCATTTTACGAAGCCAACGTCACATTGATACCCAAGCCAGGTAAAGATTCAACAAAGAAAGAGAATTACAGGCCAATATCTTTGATGAACATAGATGCTAAAATTCTCAACAAGATCCTAGCAAACCGGATTCAGCAATACATCTCAAAAATCATTCACCATGACCAAGTAGGCTTCATTCCTGGGATGCAAGGCTGGTTCAACATTTGTAAAACCATAAATGTAATTAAATTCATCAACAGATGTCAAAACAAAAACCACATGATCATATCATTAGATGCAGAAAAAGCTTTTGATAAAATCCAGCACCCCTTCTTGATAAAAACCCTTGAACATATAGGCATACGGGGAACATACCTCAAAATAGTAAAAACCCTCTATGAGAAACCCACAGCCAGCATATTCCTAAATGGACAAAAATTGGAACCAATTCCCCTGAAAACTAGAACTAGACAAGGATGCCCACTCTCACCCCTCCTGTTCAAAAAAGTATTGGAAGTCCTGGCTAGAGCAATCAGAGAAGAGGAGGCAATCAGGGGTATCCAAATAGGAAAAGAGGAAGTCAAGTTATCTCTCTTTGCAGATGATATGATTGTGAACCTTGAAAACCCAAGAGAATCTGTCAAAAGCCTCCTTACATTGATAAAGGCCTTTGGCAAAGTCTCAGGATACAAAATAAATGTACAAAAGACAATCACATTTCTCTACACCAATTATAAACAAACAGAAACCCAAATAAAAAACACAATTCCATTCACAATAGCCACAAAAAATGAAATACCTTAGCATCTTCCTAACCAGAGACGTGAAAGATCTTTACAATGAAAATTACAAAACACTGCTCAAAGAAATCAAAGATGATACAAACAAGTGGAAAAATATCCCATGCTCATGGATTGGAAGAATCAACATTGTGAAGATGTCCATCTTACCTAAGGCAATCTACAAATTCAATGCAATACCCATCAAATTACCAGCAACATTCTTCTCAGACCTGGAAAAAACAACACAGGAATTCATATGGAAACACAAACATCCAAGAATAGCCAGAACAATCCTCAGCAAAAAAAAATAATAATAATAACAAAGCAGGTGGTATCACATTACCAGACTTCAAACTTTACTATAAAGCTACAATGATCAAAACAGCTTGGTATTGGTACAGGAACAGGCATATAGATCAATGGAATAGAATTGAGATTCCAGAAGCAAAACCTCAGTTTCTCAACCAACTCATGTTTGACAAAGCCTCCGCCACCTACCACTGGGGAGAGGAGAACCTATTCAGTAAATGGTGCTGGGAAAACTGGCTGACCACATGCAGAAAATTGAAACAGGATCCCTATCTATCCCCATGCATAAAGGTTAACTCCAAATGGATCAGAGACCTAAATGTAAAACCTCAAACCATAAGAACCTTAGAAAAGGAAGGAAATACCCTCATGGAAATTAGAACTGGCATCCAATTCCTGAACAAAACCCGAAACCCACAGGTCATAAGAGAGAAGATAGACAAGTGGGACCTTATTAAACTGACAAGCTTCTGCAAAGTCAAAGAAACCATCAAGAGAGCAGGGAGACCGCCTACAGATTGGGAAAAAGTATTTGCAACACCAGGTCTGACAAAGGCTTAACATCCTGGATCTACAAGGAACTCAAACGTGCTGAAAAGAAAAAAAACAAACAACCCCATTATAAAATGGGCAAAAGATATGAACAGATACTTCACAAAAAAAGACATCTGAACAGCCAACAAACACATTAAGAAATGCTCAACCTCACTAATCATCAGTGAGATGCAAATCAAAACCACACTGAGATACCACCTAACTCCAGTCAGAATGGCAATTATCAACAACTCAAAAAATAACAGCTGCTGGAGAGGGTGTGGTGAAAAGGGAACACTTCTACACTGTTGGTGGGAGTGTAAACTGGTGCAACCTCTGTGGAAAGCAGTGTGGCGATTCCTAAAAGCTCTAAAAATCGACCTTCCATATGACCCCGCTATCCCCCTACTGGGAATATACCCTGAAGACCTCAAATCACCTTATAAAAAAGATACCTGCACACGTATGTTTATTGCAGCGTTGTTCACAATTGCAAGAACCTGGAAACAACCATGCTGCCCATCAAAAGAGGACTGGATTAAAAAAATGTGGTACATATACATGATGGAATACTACGCAGCCATAAAAAAGAACAAAATCATGAATTTCACAGCAACCTGTATGGAACTAGAGTCTATAATACTGAGTGACCTCTCACAGAAACAAAGATCCGAGTTCACATGTTCTCACTCATATAATGGACCTTGAACATCCAATGTAATACTATAAGAAAATGACTGACGGTACTGGGAAACTATGGGGGGGGGAATGGGATTAACAGTCTCAAATAACTGTCTGGGTACGGGGAAACACCTCTTATCAACAGGGTGCCTGAATGAAATGTAATTGTACACCTAACCCTTAACTGTACCCCATAAAATCATAATAAAAAATATTGATTAAAAAAATTAGTGTCTTTATTCTGAATACTTACAGTAATTTTTCTAGGAAAAGTCTTTTGGAATAATATATATATACAAATACACTCACGTGTGAGATATATATATATATATCACTCATTATTTGAGTTACATATATTCTAAATCTCCTAATAGATTTAGTTTTGCCAGATAAAATAGAAGATGACCAGTTAAATTCAAATTTCAGATAATGATTTTTTTTTTCAGTATGTGTATCCTCCTCAAAATAGACAGGATAGAATAAGTATCTGTTTATGAAATTTAGATTTAACTGGACATCTTGCATTTTTATGTGCTGAAACTGGAAACTCTAAGTAAGAGTGTGTCTCCAGCCATCATAGTTGATGCTTTTTTTTTTGTCCAATACTTGCCTTTGCCTTCCCTGCATCATGCTGGCTGATAGCATAACGTTTTAACTCCTAAAACATCAGATAGGGAATACAGTTTTTCATGTCTGGTTCAAAGCTGTTTACATATATTTAATTTATACAGTATCCTTAGGCACTATTTTAGGAAGTATGGGTTACATTTTGCAGTATTGAATGACCAATGACCACTTAGGCACCCAACCCTGAATTGTACCCCACATCTTTAAAAAAAAGAAAGAAAGAAAGAAAGAAATTGATTATGGGATACTTTAATCAGCCATTCGATTGCTCTTTAGTCAAAAAAGGCAGTGTGTACCATAAAATCACTTTTATGGGTAGTTTGCTCATAAAAGGAGCACACTGGAAGTCTGGAGACCTGGGTGCCAGTCTCATCTCTGACTCAGACTATCTCTAGGTCTTTATATTAGCTGTGACTGTGACCACACCTATAACTGTAATAGACTCATCGTATCGAGTCTATTATTCGATCCCAATTCTTTTACCCTCCCTGTGTCCACGCTTTTGACAGATAAGGTAGTGGGGCCTATTCCCTGCCCCTTGTTTCTGGCTATGTGGCCATGTGACTAGTTTTGGCCAATGAAATGTCAGCAAATGGGACAAAGGCAGAGGCTTGCAAACCAACTGCACTTGCGTGCTTCTGCTTCCAATAGCACTCCAAAGGCAGAGGAGTGCTATTGGAAGCAGAAGCACGCAAGTGCAGTTGGTTTGCCATGAGAACATGCCAGGGCTAGCCTTTTGGAGGGACACAAGAGTGAGGTGGAGAAGAGTAGTTAGCCTCTATGCATTCCTGTCTCTCACCCAGGAGAGGAAATGATCAGATGGAAAGATTTTCCTTTTCTCCAAGAATCATTACTCATCTTACATGTGTAGATACCCGCAAGGGTTCAAGAAAGCATATTTATGCATGTATGTTGTAGTCTGAACACCAACCTGATCTGTCTCTAGAATCCTAAATGTACCAAGCCTCTAGGGGTAAATTTAATACTTTCAGACTGAATCACCCTTTGAAATTTAAATTTTGAAAAATAAAATGAGGAATTTAGAATACAAAAGCAGACTAAAATGAAGGGTGCAGGCTGAATGCTGGTGGGTCCATGTGGTAAGAGTTTTATGGGCACCTAAGTTGAATATGTGAGAGTATTTAGTTGTTCATTCGTGTAGGCATGGAGTTGGCTGAGGCTGGAAATCAATGCTACATGGAACTTATTTCACCCAGCTGCAATGTACAAGTTTTTCTGATTGATTTGTTTTTTGTGTCCATCAATGAACAAGGTAGGAAAATAGGAGTGCTCTTCTGTTTGCCGTGCTTGGCAAAACATTGAATAATTGTCTCCCTTTAATGTGCTACCAACTGAACTTTTTGTTCTGATTTACATTTAAAATATTTGACTTATTTCCATTTATCCCAGGTTAATTAGAAAGTAGGGATTCTTCAATCAGACATAGCTGAATTTCTGATGAATCCTCTTCTTTGTCAGTGGACACATGAGTTGCTAAGTGCTATGAGAGAGGGAAGGGAAAGAAAAGAGAGGGGAGGGGAGGGAAGCCAAGGGGAGGAGCAGGGAGGGGAGGACTAAGGGTATCTAATCTTAGGGCTAATCCTTTATGATGTCTTCATATACTCCTGTACCAGTTAGCAAACTGAAGCTTTATAGAGTGTTACAGTCTGAGCTTAAATAAATCTTGCAAAGTACCTTGGATCAAAATTCTCACCAGATTTTGACAAAGATTCAACTGTATATAGAAAACTTTGCAAAATAATAATATTTAAGTTTTACATGGCTAAGTAACCCTAGTCTAAATGTGAATAGAATTCTAACCAATGAAAGCAGATAAAAGCAGTGTGCATTTTCTTCAAAGTTTCTAACTTTGGAAAGAATTCCTAGATATAATAGGTATGTGGGAAAAAAATCATGTTGACAGCACAACAATTCACTCACTTCCTAACATGACTAGTCATGTACTGTACTTTAGTGCAAACAATAAGGTTATTGTTCAGATGGGAAAACAAGCAATTTGTTGGGAGGCGAAAAGGTGAAAATGTTCTATAACCTGATTTAGTTTTGGCAGGCTGCACGTCATTTTTTGAGTTTTAAAAGATGTATTTAATAGACACATGTTTAAAGATTTGGACATTTGAGAAATCAGAAACTTCTGGTTTTCTTACTGCATTTGCATGGGAATTTTCTTTATTTTTGTTTTTATCTGTTTTGGATCCAGTGGTCCAACATTTTCATGAAGTAAGGACGGCATGGTTCCAGATAACATTGTCTGTTCTTTTTGTCTCCAAGGTACAGTAGTGGAGGTCTGTGGCCGGAAATCTTTCAAAGGTGACAGTTTGCTCATTTGTTAATGTGACCTAGGACTGAGATGAATGAAGCTGTTGGTAAGTTCAGTCTGTTTCAATTAGAGGACTTTGCTAGAGCAGCCCCATGGTTTGGGCTCTCTCCTTTCCTGATTTTGTATCACTATCTTGGCTGATCTTGGTCTAAGCGGGGGATGGTGGGGAAAGAAAAGGAGGAGGAGCCTTATGTTTTGAGAGAAAGAATAGAAGTTTGGAAGGTTCCGTACCAGGTCTACTCTCACATTTTTTAGTTCTACAGGATTAGAGTTCTGTTTCAGTTAGTGGTGATGTGGATATTTGCAAGCTGGATTTGGGTTTGCTTATTGATTTCCAAATAGAAATCACTCATCCCTCCATAATAATGTTCAGAGTTTACTTGAACCATTTTCATTTTTTTTTTATTATTATTTTTTTGAGTTGGAGTCTCACTCTGTCGCCCAGACTGGAGTGCAGTGGCCGCTCCCGGCCACCGCAGCCTCGACCTGCTGGGCTCCGGCGATCCTTCCGCCTCAGCCTTCCAAGGAGCCAGAACTACAGGCGCATGCTACCATGCCTGGCTAATATTTGATTTATTGTAGAGATGAGGTCTCGCCAAGTTGCCCAGGCGGGTCTCAAACCCGCGGGCTCAGGCAATCCACTCACCTCAGCCTCCCAAAGGTGTGGAATTACAGGCTGAGTCACCGAGCCCGGCTCATTTTCATTTCTTAATTAAAAGAAAGATATCCTGAGACCGGGCTTGGTAACTTTACCTGTAACCCCAGCGTTTTGGGAAGCCAAGGCGAGTGAATTGCCTGAGCCTGCGGGTTCGAGACCTGCCCGGGCAACTTAGTGAGACCTTATCTCTACAATAAATAAAAAATTAGGCGGTTGTGGTAGTGTGCACCTGTAATTCCAACTACTTGGAAGGCTGAGGCGGAAGGATCTCTGGAGCCCAGCAGGTCAAGGTTGTGGTGGCCGGGAGCATGCCACTGCCCTCCAGTCAGGGCAAAAGATTGAGACTCCAACTCAAAAAAAAAAAGAAGATATCTGATTTTTCTGTAAGTTTCTAAAACTTAGGAACCTGAATTTTTTTGGGTGGGGGGATGGGGGACTGGGTTGGCTTTTAATTTTATAAAAGTTTTGTTTTTCTTTCCTTTAAGCACAAAATGTAAGGCACTCTTCTAGAAGAAATATTTGGGTACACACACACACATACACACACATTATTAATAATCTTTTCCCAACCTACTTCTCTCTATTTCTATCCTTCCATCCTGGTGTGAAATATCGAAATATCTAAGAAAGATTTAAGCAAGCTCTTAAATAGTAGGGGCTGGATTTTTCATCTCCTTATATTCTGTCTACAGAAACTTCTGTGGGCGCCGTGGTCAGACTAGATGCTTCTTCCTACATTTGTTTATAGGTTCCTCCCAAGTGTTTGGATCTCTCTGGTTTCCATTTGAATGTCTGCGGCTGAGAGCAACCATGTGAGCAAAAATAGTTCAGGAGCAAAACAAACTCAGACAGGCTGTAGTGAGCAGGGAACTGCAGCCTGAAATATCTGCACTGTCATCAGTCAGTGCTAGAAGGAGGTCAGTGATGTTTCTGGATTTTAGGCATAAGCGGGATATGGAATCTTGGAAGGTTTTTATTCTATTGATATTCATGTGATTTGGGGGTTTTTGCTAATAGTTCTTGCTACTAACTTTGAGAGCCAGAGTAAATAATAGTGGCCAAGGAAAAAAGCCCTCTGGAGCTCATTTAAAGAAAACTGAAAGGAGAGTTTTCCTGCCAACCTGGGATTCATCTTTCAAACCACAATTAAGAGAGATGGAGACTGAGACAGATATACTGCAATCTGGCGGACAGTTGTTAAATAAGAGTCGCCATTTTCAATTTAATTTTTATGTACTGGTCTTGATGACTGACCTGATGATTGTCATCTCATTGGGTGTTTACTATGTGCTCTTCATGAATTATGTCCAACTTCACTTATAAGCAAGTATTGTCACTGACTCTAGCTTGCAGATAGGGAAATTGATGCATAGACAATGAGATTTGCCATGGATATATGGTAAGGAAGTGGGGAAAAGGAAGGTGAATCTGAACTCAGGAAGGCTGGATCCAAGCATCGTCCCCAGAAGTCACTCCACATTTTTATTCATCAAGCTTCAGTTTCTTCGCATCTCTTACTTGTTCCCTTTTTTTATACAGGTTACCCTTTGAACATATTTGAGATCTAGATTAAAAGATCCCAAGGGATTAATCGGTGACATGGCTGTTCAGAGTAAAGTCTGTGGGACATTAGAGGATTTCTGTTGTCTCTGTTAACACTATTGCCAATGAACACAGAGAATCAGGAACTGATTTTATCCCAATTTGTACTGCTTTCTTTCTATTTCTAAGAAACATTTTCCTTTAATGCCTTTTTGTTCGCTAAATTAATTTCTGGAATTTAGAGACACAGTGTGTTCCAAGGAATTCTATAATCTTATGTAATATAAAAATTGGGTATCCGTTTGAATTTAGAAGAGTCCAAAGGTTAGATCATAGGATAAAGATGTGAGGTGAGGGAGGGGCTGCCGCTCAGCATAGTGATAATGATTCTTGGCTGACATCACTAACCACGTCCCAATTATGACCTATATATTGGTTTTTGCCTTGGGGCAAATTAAATGGCCCTTATGTGCCTCAGTTTCCTCACCTTTAAAATAAGAGTAGAAATCTACCCTCATGGAGCTGTTATGATGTTCACAATGGACATTTTCAGCATTCAAAATCATGACTCAGAAACAGAACTGAACACTGCATGTTCTCCTCTCTCATATGTGGGAGCTAAACCATCACAAAGATGGAAAAATAGACACTGTGGACACCAATAAGGGGGGAGAGGGGAAGGAGATTAGGGTTTAAAAACTACCTATGGGCACAGTGTTCACCGTCTGAGGAATGGGTCACCTGAAACCCAACTCCCACCACTACACAATATGTCCATGTAATGACTACACATGTGTACTCCATGAATCTAAAATAAAAATTTTAAAACTCAGGTTTTATATAAGAAAATGCTCAATAAACATTAGATATTTTTACTCATTCTCAGAGATGTGACACTCAAGTGACACTAAAGTCATCAGTTACTGATTATGTGCACTTTCTGAAAAAAAAAAAAAATCCTAGAGTTATATCAGTGGTATAAGACTTTCTGGTGCCAGGCTCGGTGGCTCAGCCTATAATCCCGTGCTTTGGGAGGCCGAGGTGAGTGGATTGCCTGAGCCCGCGGGTTCAAGACCCACCCAAGCAACGTGGTGAGACCTCATTTCTACAATAAATCAAACAATTAGCCGGGTGTGGTAGCACACGCCTGTAGTTCCAGCTACTTGGAAGGCTGAGGCAGAAGGATCGCTGGGGCCCAACAGGTCGAGGCTGCACTCCAGTCTGGGCAACCGAGTGAGACTCCATCTCAAAAAAAAATAAAAGCCTTTCTAAGTTCCGTGCATTTCATTTTACATGTAAGTGGCATCACCTCCCTGCAGTTAGGCAGGTTGGAAACATAGGTATCATTTTCAACATCTCCCTCTTTCTATCTCTGTACAGAAAATGTGTCACTGAAGCATATAAATTATCACTCCATTACTACTCTAAAATATCTGCCTTTCTAATCCCCACGTTGTAACCACTAAGCACCTTGAAGAAACCATTCTCCCCACACCCTCACCTCCTACTCCCAGGTGGATTCACCCCTCACTCAAAGCTGTTTCATAAAAGGTTCCTTTTCCCTAGCAGCTGCTTCTTGGAGATTTTTCCACATGCCCTCACTCTAGCCAAAACTCAGTCTTGCCTGCTCACTTTTGTAGCCCTTTTATTTCTGATCAAGTTCTTATGTTACCCTATGCTTGGGAGCCTTGAGCCTTTGAATCATCTTCTACTTCCAGAGTTTGTCCCTATCCAGTCTATTAACTTCAGATTTCCTTTGCTCCTCAGTCAAAGCCTCGGGCCAGTTCTGGCTCTTTGATATCCAACGTCGTTCAGAACTGTGATCCTCAACCTTGCCAAGATGGGAATATGCTACATATTTAACAAAATTAGTGCCTTTCACACTTTAATCTTCCAGGGATCTTGATACAATAGGAAATTCCAGGTTAGTAGACCTTGGATGGAGTCTGAAATTCTATATTTCTAACAAATATTCAAGGACCAGCTAAATAACAACTCCTCCTCCAAAAGTCTCCCATTTTCCTTGTCAGCCTTGTCACCTCTCTAGATGTAGCTTCCTGGTTTGCATCTCTGATTAGCCTTTTTATTCCTTTACATTCATGGATGGTAGATGTTTGTCCATCCCTCCACTCTGAAAAGCTCATTGAGAGACCACTGTGGACCCAACTCCTCTGAATAACCAGAACAAGGACACGGGGATTGGTCCAGTGATAGAGTCCAGGCAAATGACTGTGATGAATGGTTTTGTTATAAACCAATTAGAAAAAAAAAATTGGGAGGTCAGCTGTATAGAGTCCAGGCAAATGACTGTGATGAGTGGCTTTGTTATAAACCAATTAGAAAAAAATTGGGAAGAGGTCAGTTGCATATAGTAGAGCTATACATACCAGATTCAGAACTGGAAGGAAAAGAACCTAAGCTTCAACACTGAGAATTTTAAGCACTAATTGAAGACTACTCTCAGCTTTCCTCTTTTGTAGATAACATTGTTGAAAGTATTATTGCTATGAAACCATGGATTTGAGAGACATATATCATTACTGTCTGGCTGTTAATATTTGTTGATTCTATCCTTATGGCTCTATGATGATGTTTACACAAGATTTTGAAATTTTTTCTCTTTGATGAGTTCTTTCGCAGCCTCTACCTGCTGGGCTCTGGCGATCCTTCCGCTTCAGCCTTCCAAGTAGTTGGAACTACAGGCGCGCGCTACCATGCCAAGCTAATTTTTGATTTATTGTAGAGATGAGGTCTCACCAAGTTGCCCAGGCGGATCTTGAACCTGCGGGCTCAGGTGATCCATTCACCTCGGCCTCCCAGAGCACTGGGATTACAGGCTGAGCCACAGAGCCTGGACTGATAAGTTCTTAATGTGCAATAATTCACCACTTTAAGGGTGTGTCAGGGACCATTTTCCCTCATTATAGTCTGATTTAATTGCTTATTTAATTATGACTATAAAATTTAAAGTTAGAATTTTATTTACATACTAATAAAAAAGCAGCCAATTTTTACAAATAGGTTTAGTTATTATGGTTGTAATTCTGAATCAACAAGTCATTGGTTCAGACTCATTCTCTATTTAATGCCGACAGCCAATACCTCTTTAGGAAATCAAGATTCAAACAAGTTTTCCATTCCCAACATTCTTTGAATACATTCACTGGAAGCTGGAAAGACTCCTACAATTCAGGACTTACATGAGGGCTCTTGTAACAGAATAGAAAAACAGTGGCTCCTAAGACATTGTGTTAATATCTTGTTCCACCTACAAAATAGTATGTGATCCTAGACTGTCTCCTTTATTTCCCTGAACCTCAGTTTCTTCTATCACAATATAATAGACTTGGAAGAAATTCAGTCAATCAGAAGTATGTATGACAACCTATGACATGATAGGTCAGGGGTTGATGATTATAATGATGATGATGGTGATGTGTGTGTGTGTGTGTGTGTGTGTGTGTGTGTGTGTGTGTGTGTGTGTAACTCCTCACCTCTAGGAGCTCATAAGATACATATATGTATCTACGGTAGATAAGAGAGAGAATGAAATGGGAACTAGTAAGCTAAAAAAGATTCATGAGCTCTGCATTCATATTGTATCGCAATTCTGAAATTCCATTAACTCAGAAGCTTCTTTCCCACACTATATTTTGAGGCCCTCGACCTATGCATAAGTGTAACTCTTCCTCTCTCTTTTGCCTTTTCCAGCTTTTTCCTGCATGTCTTTTAAGACTCACATCAAGAGTTACTTCACATATCTGGGTCGGTCTCAGGTAGAAGCTCTCCCTGGACATCCACAGTCTTTGTCCTTGAATTTTATCTTAGTCCATATTATGGCATCTATTCACTCATCTGTTATCTAACTAAATATAAATTCCCTAGAATAGGCTCTTTTAAAAAAGTCTCATACATTTATAACTACTGCATAGTAGATACAATGCATATGAATTAATTAGTTAAAAAATTAACTAACTAGGACCCATAATTAATTAATTATCGATGCTTGATGATAGCAGTACTTTATATCTCTTAAGATATAACTCTTTATAACTCTTAGGTCCTTGTTAACAGAATTCAAATTATTCTATAGCACTGTGAGTCAGTAACACTCATTTGGTTATATAAAGTAGAATGCTACAGTAGAATTGTCTCTGCTTTTTAAGAAAAAGTTAGAATAAGTTTAGTTTTGGTTTGACAATCCATACTGGTCCACCAGCCTGCTCTGACTTTGGACCCAGAACATTGCCTGAATTTCTGATTCTTATTTGACCCTTCTCATATCCTGCTTTGATTTTCTTTCTTCTTAATGTATGTATGATCTTTACCAATTGAGCTGTGTGACTGCCTCCTCCTGCCAAAAAAAGAGTATAGTTTAATGACTTTTTAAGTAATTCACAGCACCCATGAATAAGAAATTAATTGCTTGTTGGTTGGATTTAGCCGTTCAAGTGGGCAATATACCAACCTGTGATATGTGATCAATGCAACTTTGGAAAAGACCGGACACTCAAATTTGGTGTAGTTGAGATGACTGTTTGCCAGTTACTACTTTATGAAATATCCACATACCTGAATGATCATGGAGAGGATGGTAAGAGCCATGCCACAGAGGTGTCATGGACCAGACTTTTCTAACCAGGGCTACATCAGAATCACCTGTGGGCTTTTCAAGCGTCATATGCCCAGACTCTGTCCCTAGAGAATCTTACTTGGGAGGTCTGGAATGGAGCCACAGCCTTCCAGTGCTTAAAAACCTCTGCAGATTGCACTGAAAAGAAGTCAGGGTTGGGCATCTCTATAGTAAACTTAAGACAATTAGGAGAGATTTGTCCCAAGGACTTCATGGTTCCCTCCAGGGATGTACAAATGTTATTGCTTTTGAAAAAGTGACCCTGAGGGCCTCCATTGTCTTAGTTTCTGAGAATATTTCTTGATTTTAAGCCCGTTTGTGTGAATTAACTAGTTTCAGTGAGCATAGAAACAATGCATTAATTAAAATCAACCATCAAGTTGAAGCAGAAATGCCAGCGTCTACTGACTTGTTGATTGTTGACAGATTGTAGTGGAGGGAATGGAGCTAATTCACATTCTATATGGCACACCAACGGGGGCAAATGAGTTGATTCTTGAAAATTCTGTAGCAGACGATTTAAATGTATTCATGGACTTTCTCAGAAGGTCTGAAAAACAAGGAGACTGTGTGGTCTGGAGAAAAAGGGATCAGGACCTTGGACCTCCTCCCAGGGCTGCTACTGACCACACATGTGACCTTGGGCCAATTATTTAACCTCTCGAGGTCAGTTTTTCTTTGCTCTAAAATGTGTGGACTGTATTATCCAATTCCATTCTCTATTTAAAATCTATAATTTAATAAAATCTGTAGAATTTCTTTATAGTTCTAAAACACCTAACAAGATAATGTTCTCCCTGAAAAAAAAATAACAAAAAAACTCTGTTTTTATATTTTCCTTTGAATTTCATAAATCAAGATCATTGTGTTGGTTCACCAGTATTCCCAATGCAGACTAAAAGAGGCTTCCTGTTAATTACTTTGTTTGTTTTAATTGCTCCATGTTTGAATATTGGCATCCATGAAAAAGATAAATCTGAATGACCCCAAATAACAGATTATGTGGTTTAGTTGAATGAACCTACTCTTTTTCATACTTTTTTGAAGACTAACATGAAGAGAGGTGCAAAAATTCTACCTATACTGTTCAATGATTTTTTTTTTAAGTATACATATTCATGTAACTAGCACCTAAACCAATAAACAGAACATTCCAGGTGCTACTTGAAATACTCCCTTCCAGTGACTATCTTCCATACTCTTAAGGGTAAACCGCCACTATCCTGACCTGTAATAGTACAGACTACTTTTTTTTTTAACCTATTTTTATACTTATTTGAGTCCTTCTTTCTATCAATATGTTCTGAAATTCATTCACATAATAATATGTAATGGAGATTGTTCAGTGTATGTGTACATCATGAATTAATATTGATTAGCATTTGTGTTGTTTTCAGTCTGGAACACTTACAGATAATGCTCCTATGAACACTCATATGTCTATATGACCTATATCTGCACTTCTGTTGGGTGTACTCCTAAGAGAGGACTTGCTAGATCATGAGGTATAGTACACTGTTTTTTGAGTGCTTTGTAAGTAATGGGTCTATTGCTCTATGCTGGTGTCCCAAATATATTATAGCCCTCAAGGGTACAAACCATTGCTTCTTGAGTTAGAAATGAATGAAGGAACCTCACATGTATATCTGACCTACAGATAAATTTCCTGTTTAAGTCTTCTTGGGATAATGTTGAAACTCAGTTTTGTTCATTTAATACCAACCACATAGTGGCAAGGGGAGAAAGACCCCTATTATACCACTTAGAAGCAATAGGAGTTACAATGCCACCATGAGTTTAAAGAATGTCCCTTTAAAAGAAAAAAATCAGAAAAGAAAAAAATGATGTTCTTCTAACAGTCCCATTTAAAGTCATCTGGGGAATATTAGGCATGGTAAGACTGTGCTTTGTTTTGCTTTATTTTTAGTTTAACTGAGGGTGCAGACAATGCACTCAAGACCTGGAACAAGGGCCTCCCACACATCAATCCCTCCAATTGATCCTGAAATTTAACATATAAAAATTGAGTGGTTATTTTATTCTGAAGTCTTCCTGAAGGATCCAATTTTAGGCCTCTCAGAATCACCTGCTCATTATTTCCACTGCCTGTGGGTGGGGCATTTTGGCCCAAAGAGCAGTTCCGATGTCTTTGTGCTACTATTATTGGAGATTTGTTTCTGCAAGAGGTCACGTCCACCTCATCAGTGAGTGGCCTGCTGGCTTTTCAAAGAATGGGACCACTTTAGGTGTCGCATTTTGCTTAGATTTGTAGATCTCAGCAGATCCTTAGATTTCAGCAGAATCCTTAGTATCTCAGCAGATCCTGAGAGAGTCTGTGGGTGACTGAGTGGATATCTTTGGGAAGGTAGAAAGATCTTTCTGATCTTCTGCAGACAGTCAGTTGAGCTCTGAGAATGATTAAGTGAGCAAGGATACCTTTCCCTGTGGGTTTATAGAGAAGACCTACTCGTGTTGTACAAGTGAGGTCTTGGGTTAGTTTTTCTGGAAGCAGAGCCTGAAACCGGGATTTGGGTGCATGTGACTTATTGAGAATGTACATTTGTAAGGGGTGGGAGTAGTGAATGGAGGGTAAGGCAGTGTAAGGTACATGTTTCATTTTGCCTAGTTCTATGGCAGAAGGGAGCACTCTGGGAGAGAGGTTTGGGGGCCCAGCATTTGTACCCCTTTGTCATTCATGTCAATTAGTCACCAGATGGAGGTTACTTGGGAGCTGGGCATGAGCAGTATCCCTGGCAAGGAGGCTTCCTTTAGCTAAGGGCCCTTCTTCAGAGAAGGGGACAACTGAGAGCCATGAACAGACAACAGAAGCTGGAGAATGGACTCCTGAGCCAGGTAAGGATGCTAACAGTATCTACTACATACAAGCTGTGATTCCTAGAGAAGCAGCACAAGGGTTGGAGGAGAGGAATCACTACTTTCTGAACTCTAAGTTTCTGGCTGGTCTTACTGGAAATGATAGAAGACACTTAATGATGGCAACTTCTTCTTGACAATAGATATCTGGCCAATAATTATCCAACTTATTTGGGAAAAAATCTGCTATCCTCCCTCCATCAATTCCACAAACATTCTGTGCTCTTTTCTTGATTCCTAATGTCTCTTGCTTCTCATATACAGCTGAAATTCTAATATACCCTTTTAGGATCTGGCAAAATATCACTTCCTCTCCACAGTGCAAAGTGTATCTGTCACCCTGATCTGAATTGTTCCCCATTCTCCTTTATAGTTGTTAGTTCCTGACATATAGTCTAACATTTAATTACTGGTATTGTTTACTTTTGAGATATATGTCTTGTCTTCATACATAAAGTATAAGCTTGACTTAGGTTGGGATTCTCCAGAAGCAGACCTTGAAAGGAGGATTTAAGTGTAAGGATGTCATTCCAGGAAGCACTGATAGAAGCATGTTCAAGTGAGACAGAGAAGGGGGTCAGGCAATTTAAGTTGTTTCTCCAAGAAGGTTGCCACTGCCAATGACCAGAGCATGATTCCACTAAGGACCTCTGGGAAAATCTGCAGTGCACACTTCAGAATCATGCCACTACTGGAGTGAGGAAATAAGACATTTATCTTCTAACTCTTGTCCATCATTTGTGAGGGCCTTACAGCCTTACCCGGGTAGCTAACTCCCTGACACTACTGGCATATACAGATTAAGTGACTTGTACTAGAGAACATGCTCAAGCCAAGAGAGGTAGGTGCTTGCAATGAAACAATAAGAAATCTTTCTTCAGACGATTTGAGAACTGTGAACGTTGAGGAGATTGGGTGGGTCAGTTGCCTTGAGCTTCTGGAAGACAAGAATGATATATGCATTTAAATCCTCCATTCCAGTTTTCAGGGAACATGTAGTAACATCTTTATACCACTGGTAACTGAGAAGTGGTATAAATGCAAGAGTGAAATACATATTTATATTAGCAGTCTTGTAAAATTCATGGAGACTCAGGCAATAACTCAAAATATTAAAAATAAATTTTCTTAGGATTAACTATCACCATATTTGTGCTATGCTAATTGATAAACGTTTGTTATGAGTACCAAATGTGTCTAAGAAGTTTCACGAATTTGATGGGGTTTTCGTAGGTTGGATGGATGCTCAAGCACATTGTATTTTGAAGGATATTAAAATTCTATGCATTTAGTACACCTACCACAAAAGCAAATTCAGCTTCTAGTTGTCATAGCACACACTCGTGGTTCTCCTACTCTTTTTTAAATGACATGTATAATGGATTTTTCTAATTTTTCTCTAGTGTTTGTAGGTTGGTTCTAAGTGAAGATAAAATGTTCGACTTTTTTCCTCTTTGTATAAATATCAAATGCACCTATTTTACAATCTCATAATTCAGGTTCAGCATGCAAACTTGCCTTCTTGTATATTAAATTTTCCATTATTTAATGCATTCAACAAATTTATTTCAAAACCTGCTCAGTGCCAGGCACAGTTTTAGATGCTCGGGACACATCATTGAACAAGCATCTGTCTGCCCTCACAGACTTACATGGTAGATGGGGAAATAATGTCATTTAAGAAGTAAAACAGATGAGTGACTAATATAGTATATTAGTAGACATTGTGTTATAAGAAACAAAGTTAAGACAGGTAGGGGGGTAGGGAATATAGGTTGGTAGTGATAATTTTATATAGGATGGTCATTCTAGCCAACTTTGAGAAGGAGTTTGAACAAAGGAGTGAAGAGAGGAAGATTTGTCCATCTTTGTTTATCACTGGTTGAATGCTACATTACTTCTTGTTATTTGCAATATCTCAAGCATTTCCTTTTATAAGTGTTCTAGTTCCTGAAATTAGCCACCAAACCTCCCTTCTCCTGAGTACTATAAGTCCATTGTTGCCCGTTTCCTTTCACATGTAATAATTCTGACTCTCTTGACTTTCTTCTGGCTTCTGCTAACACAAATATCACTTCACAGAAGCAAAACCAGGCCCTCAAAACTCTATATTTCCCCTACCTTTAGAATTAATTTTATTACTACTTTGGACATGTTTAATGTGCTGCTTTGGATGTTGACCTTGTTCTTTTCTTTGTTTTGCTTGAAGTACCTCATTTTAGGAGCAGAATTTCTCCTCACTCATTTGCTATCCTCCCTGTGTCTCACACACACACACACTACACCCACAGTGGTATAAAAAAAATCTATACAATTCAGGCACTTAATTTATTAATACCTGATATACACAGGACTAAATGACTAAGTGCTACTTATGACTTCTTTCCAGTCTAAGTTATCTCTCCTCCAAGGAATATTTCTAAAATATGATCACAGTGTGTTCTTAAAACTGTTTCTTTTGGTAGTCTCTAATGAATCTAAGCAGTGCAAAGATTGCATTTCTCTAGAGTATCCCATATAGAATGTCTTTTCCTGCCTAAGCATGCTCTTTCAGCCTGTGATGAGATGCTACAGATACTGGATTTCTTCATGTGGGATCTCTGCCCAGTGTCTTGCTTTATTCAATCTTGTATTTATCCTGTCTGGCCTTCAACAGATATGGGGTGCATTTATAGATAATAAGGAATTTATTATTCAAGAACAAAAACATGAGAAATTTCTCTCAATTCACAGCAAGTTATTTTGCTTGAAAAACAATAGAGGAAAGCTGCTTTTGCCCTGTGCTTTTTTAGACATATTTAGGACCAGGAACAAGTTTTATTGCATTTGCAATTCATTGGAGATTTACTTTTATGAGATTTACTTTATATGACTTAAGTATACATGAACTTATTTTTTTAAGACCCCGAAGAAATTTTATGTTACAGATATTTTTGTAAAAACTGCATGTACATTAGATTTGGACAAATCATTTCTTATCTGAAGTATACAAGAATGTACAGAAAATTTATTCTGTCAACAAATAATTATTTTGAAGATTAATGTTCAACTTCTATATGGTCAAGTTTTTCAAGTTGTTTTCTTCTTTTAATTTTATTTCAAATCAAGTAGCCTCAAACTGAGATGAGACCACCAATAATTTTTTTTAATTTTTGGCATATTTATTAGTGACATATTTAGTTTACACAATTCATCAAAATATATAACTCTGATTTTTAAAAAAAAATTTTATTGTCCTTTAATTTTACTTTGTTATTACCTGGTCTGATGGGTTTTGGGACCTGACACTGTGGAGTGGCAAGGAGGGGAGTGTGATCACAGGGGTGACCCAAACCACATGAAGAATATATATTAACTCAAACACCACTCACTAGACATGTCCACGTAGAAGGACACTGCATTTAAACTCAGCTTTGTGATATATTGGATACACCAGTTTAACTTAAGTAGGCTGACTCTCCCCTTGGGACTTCCTTTGCAGTTGGAAGAATTAACAAATAATAAAGGCTTTTTGTTGTTGTTTGGCTTTGAAATCAGAAGACACTGAGAGGTTTGGGGGTGTTTTATTTCTTTTCTTTTCTTTTTTCGAAGAAGAACTCACAGATGTATTTTTATAAACTCTTTTCCTGTTACCCAACCTACTCCAAACAACAAAACCCAGGGGGACAAAAAGGTCTAAATCTCATTTTAAACTAGCTAATGTTGACATCATTTGTGGCATCAAAATTGATAATCTGTATTTTTGTCTCTGGGTTCTAGAAGCCTTGTCTCATTAAGTGGGCATTAACTAGAGTGATATTTAGAGTCACATTTTTATCTGCTAAAGGGTGTGGACTAGGCAAGAAACTGGGGAAGTTATTAAGATTTATCTGCTTAATTTAAATCAGAGAATCTCCTCGGATTTTGAGTATGGACTTTGTCCATATCTGAGCATTCAAGGTTTATAATGCTAGTATTATAGAAGCTTTGTTTTCTTGGGCTACATTGAAAAAATTATAAGACATCACAAAGAAATACAAAAATTCTAATGTTATAGCATGGTTATTATTCCATCGAGAACATCCTGATACGTGTGGCTACCTGTGACTTTTGTTTCTTAACCACTTCTACTTTAGCAGATAGAACATAAGAAATCAAGATTTTTCTACATGTTTCTCTCACTGGATCACTGATCACTGGTCAAATAAAAATGAACATTCTTAAATGCCCTTGGGGCTTGTCTCTCTTCATCTGTGAAATGGGAAAAAATACAACTTGATCTTGTCTCTAAAGCAATGATTAAACAAAATGAAAACTAAATGGATATTATACAAATAATCTCTTTCAATATAAAGTGGCTTTATTAGTAGAGCTATGTCAAGGGTAAAAAAAGCATCATGATGCTGAGAAATCCAAAGTCCTTGGTTTAAATCCCAGGTCCATTGTGTTTCTTATTTTTCATTTCAATCATCTGGGTAAGTCCCTTCTAATGTCAGAAACTCCATCCTCCCAATTGCACACTAAAGAGACTAAAATCTGCTTTTATTTATTATCTCACAGTTGTGAGAATCAGGTTTCTAAAAAATGAATGAAAGCATGTTATAAAAGACGAGTCAATTACACAAATCACTGTTGCTGTTACTGCTGTTTTGTTATTTTTATCATTTTTGCAGAAAAATAAAATAGTAAATTTACCTTAATCCAGAAGTTTAAGAGACACTTTGCATTTATTGGAGGAGAACATAGGCCCAGAGGTCAGGTAAAAAATAAGTACATTTGCATTAATACATCTCTTTAAATATTTTCTTTGAAATTTCCAATTATTAGTTGTACATCTTTTGCAAAAATCTCTCTTGAATGATTGTACTTGTTAAAATAATAAATGAATAAACGAATTCTACATGTTGCATAGATGCTTTTACTCTTTTATTTTGATCAGTGTTTTGCCTATATTTATTTAGCTTGTATACATTTTATCTATATAAAATATGTGGCTTGAGGTAGATGACATGCCCTGTATACTGGGTAAAATGAAAAGGACAAGTAGTATCCGTTAGTGATAAGAATGGTGAGCCACTAAAACTCAACATGCTGTTGGTAAAAGATTAATTGATAAAAATGCTTTGGAAATTGGGGAATGTTTGCTACAGATGAACTTACGAATTCCTTAAGTACTAATTCTACTACTAGGATTAAATATCCCCTCAGAAATGCATATATTTGCACACCACACAAGAATGTTCGTAGTAGCTTTTCTCACAATAGCCACTAACCTGAGACCGCTCAGATG
The DNA here is from genome assembly GCF_000164805.1 of Carlito syrichta. Lineage (NCBI taxonomy): Eukaryota > Metazoa > Chordata > Mammalia > Primates > Tarsiidae > Carlito > Carlito syrichta. The sequence continues at coordinate 168,710 of NW_007253123.1, forward strand.
CCCTTCAATAGTTTCAATGGATAAGTAAATTGTGGTATATTCACGCAATGGAAAATTATATATCCATGATATTAAATGAACTACAACTATATACAACAACATCAGTGATTTTCACAAACATTATGTTGAGCAGAAGTACCCAATCACAAACATATGTAACATATAATCCTATTTGTATATCATTCAAAAGTAGGCAAAACGACTCTATGGTGTGAGAAGTCAGGGCTGTGGTTACTCTTGGAGGAGTGGGCTGTGACAATGACCAGAAACCATCATCACATGAGTAGCTTTCAAGATATTGATAATACTTCATATCGTTATTTGAGTGTTAGTTGCTTATAAACATGAGTTCAGTGTGCGAGAGTTCTCCAAACTTTATATTTAACATGCATGGCTTGTTCTGGACCCTTGGTCTCAATACTCTAAGTATGGCTATGCCTAATTAACTAGTTTGGTAAAATGATTGAACTTAAAGAAAATGTAAGTCCTTTGTTTTCAGCATTAGATTTGAATTTTGGTGACTTATTACTGAAAGATCTATTCTCTATTCTTAGTCTTTTTATCTTCAAGACAAACTGAAGTTAGAAGCCCCCTAGACAAATGGTGATTACTACACGCGAGCTTAAAACCTTTTGGTTATCCTTAGTTAGGATAACTATCTGATGCAACTTGGTTAATGGATTCAACACTAGCTCTCTGGCCATGCAACACCTCTCATGTTCCTTGTGAAAAGCAAGTGCTATGTATGAGGAAGCCAGGATTGACATTATTCCTCAGGTACGTATGTAGAGACAAGGAGCTGAGGTGGCCTAGCCTCCGGGCCAGGTCCTCCAGTAACTTTCATGATGGAAATCCCTTAGCACAGATTGTTACTACTCCAAAATAAATTCTGCCATCTCTAAATAAAAGTGACTGGAAGCATCATGCTGCCTCATGGCCCAAAGGAGAGTGAGATGCATCAGTGCTTCATCCTGACTCAAAGGTAGAAGGAGAAGGCAGAAGTAACTCTATATCTGCACTGCCATCAGTTCTAGAACTAAAATCTCTGACTGGCGGCTAGTGTTCATTATCTCCACAGGACTAAACATCTGCATCACAAAGCAAGAGTCATCACTTAAATTACTGGCTATGCCCAGCAAACTCGGCCTGGAGATTGATTGCCTCTGTGTAGTTAATGCCTGCACTTCCAGGCTCAGTGACAGGGTCCACGAGCATTGTGGACCATGAAGCCATGAAACTCGTTGTACACAGAGCTGTCAAGTAACCTGGTTGACCTGGAGCCTGTTTCTGCCTCTTGATAATTTTGCTCAAGTCCTTTCAGAAAGTTGAGTAGCCTGATAAGTTGATCTTTGTGTAGGAAAAAAAAATGCCAAAAAAAAAAAAAGTCAGAACCGGAGGACAATTTGTTCTTACAAATCATTTCACAAGAAGCTATTTTTATCCAAAGTTATGAGAGACAGTTGTTCTGACATGTTTCATTGGCCGATGGCTAATGTCAGATTCTCATGCAAAGAACTAAAAAAGCAAAGAACTTAAAAAAAACTTTAACATTAATGGAGTCCTTAGAGACCATCCTGGTCAACAACAGCACTTTATAGATGAAGGAACAAAGACCAACACAATTGTTTGCTCTTTCACTGTCTCCATCCCTAAGAACTCCCAGATGGTGCCTGCCCTTCTTGTCTTGCCTTTCTATCCCTCTTTTCCCTTTCTTGCTTCTCTTTGTATTTTCCTTGTCACTCTCCACTTCTATAGCCAAAGGGGCACAGAAAGAGTGTAACTTAAGTGTGGAGGGTCTACATATAATTTTCTTCTATCATGTCTTTCAATCAGCATCTCTCTCAATTTATTCTTTCCCCACTTAGCTTATCATCTCGTTCTTTTAGTGTGGACACTTTTAATGTGGTTTTATCATTAAGAAGACATAAAGGTCTCTATTAATAGCCAGTAGTGATTTTGTGGAATTCACAGCTGATATTTTTAGCTTTTCAGTGTCAAAACCAAAACAGTACAGAAAGTACCCAAATCAGCAAGTGACAAAATTATACCCATGTTCATATTACAATATTGATAGTTAGAAAATATGTTTTTGACAATACTTTTTCATGAAAGCAGAGTCACTTATGTGTAACAGAGACCACAACTTAAAAAAAAAACCTTTTAGAAATTGACACTCAGTTTAGAATATCTTTTGATATTAATTGTCTGAGTGCCAAGCTGGTAGCTTTAAGCTAAGTTATCTGAAAAACATACCCAGGTATGAGTGTGGCCAGGAAACCCTGCTTCTATTTGTAAATATTGCTGGAGGGCAAAGAATGGAAGTGGAAATAAATTGAATTTAAAGACAATTAAACAATAGTCTTTATCTTGTATGTGTGTCTGTGTGTATCAAACTTGAAGGCAGATTGCTTGAATCCACAGAGCATACAAGAGGAAGTCTTCTGAATTTCAGAACTCACCAGAGGCGAAATAAAATCTAAATCTGGCATGCTACTTTCTAAAGAGTCTCCATCTGATGAGTTTGCAAATCTCCAGTGGAAGAGATCCATGTATGATTCCATTCATATAGCTGCAGGGTATTGAATCCATAAGTGCTGCAATTGTTTGACCTCCAGGAACAAGAGGATGGTTTTAATTCTTTCCAAAGTCATAGTTTGTGCAGCTGTGGACACGCCTTCAACATTCTGAGAAAAGGTACTGAGCATATTTAAAATAACATCAGATTCTTGTTCACTTTGTCAACCAAATGTGGTGGCTTCCTAAAGTGTCACATGAAGCCATGTGAAATTTTCCGTGGGCTAAAAAAATTGGTATCATGCTGTTTACAATACTTAATCATTATTTACTTTATGAAGGCAGAGAGAAACTTTTCAATTAATGTAAAATTTTCCCCCTTTTCTTTATGTTTAACAGGAGAAATTCATAGTTTCTTACATACATCTTTTTTGAACTGAACAACTCCCTATTAGGAGGCTATCCAACCACTTACATTTAGAAAATAAATGCCTAATGTTAGGTGAACAGCATTTTCCCATGTGTCATTCAGTTTTAGAATAGGTGTTACTCAGCTACATCAGATTGTACCATAATACCTACATTAGAAGGGACAAAAACCTTCAACAGAGCTAAGACATGCAAGAAAGAAGAGCTTTTGAAATTTCCATGGAGAGCATGCTCTACTTTGGGAGCTAAGGGAAATTTTATATTTTACCAGTTATGGTGAACTCTCAAGTTGAAATCCAAGTAAGCTTGTACCATAAATCCAATTTGTCACTGTGATAAACCTTACGGTCTGATGATCAGGGCAGCTAGCCTGTTTTCTGTCCCTTAGCCTGGCTTGATTTTCTCACAGAAAAGAGATTTTAAATATAATAAGGTGTGGCTTTTGCCTAGAAACTGCTTCTTTCTTCATTTTTTTTTATAGTAGGCAGAGTAACTGGCTTCAAAGACCCCAGTTTTTCAAATCCCTACAATTTATGCTTTCAGTGCTCCTCCCACATCGCTGGTCCTTCCCATTTCAGTACACATTTGCCTAAATCCCAACTGCTAGAGCCTGTTCCTTTGCCTGAGGACTTGCTCCAACCTTTGAAAGCCTGTTTGCCCATGCAAGAGGCAGACAGGAAGTACCAGGACATTACTCTTCCCTTGGAACTACCTTCAACCAATGACTGAGGGAGTCAGTGTATAAATACCCCAACTCCCTCTCCTCTTGGGAAATCTAATGCTAAATCTTGTGTTCTACACTGTCTCCCAGGATTACCCAATAGGATTGAGCCCCTGTTGTCCACAATAAAAACTTTCTTGACAAAGCACCTTTATTGGTCGTCTTCGTTTGTTAGTCTCACTGCCTCCACATCAGCATTTCCTACAATCACTATTTCCTCAAACAATTTTCTTTTAAATCTTTGTCTCAGGGTCTACTTCTGGGTCCACATCTGGATAAATTCTAGAGAATTTGTAATAGAAACACTTTCAGCCCAACTAGTCCCTCTTAAAACAAACAAACAAACAAAAAACAGGAAAGAAAATAAGCCACCTCCCCTTCTCAATCATTTAAGGGCTTAGTCTCCATTTTGAGACACCTTTTGTAGATTTGTTGTTTGCAGCATATTGTTACCTTGGAAAATATGCCAGAGTATATGTAGAATTATCTATAATTCAGCTCACTTTCAATCATGGTTAATAAACATTTGCTTAGGAATGAAGCTCTAATCATCAGTCAACTGAGACCTGACAATCTTCAAAAGTTGTACCACTCAGCTGCTTTGGTAAATGCAGTTTAATCTTGAAATAAAAATGTTGCAAGGACAATTTCTGGCATTTAGTTTCTTCACTGAATAAAAATGGCATTCATCTCTCCTCTTCTTTCCTTTTCTTTTAAGTCACTTAAGAACAAGTTTAGTGCAGTTTACCAAGTCTCAAAACAATGCTCTCCTGTATCAAAATTTAAAATGATGAAACTTTCTCAAAATACATTTTTCTGAATCCCAACTTGAATCTCGAGAATCAGAATGTCTGAAATTAAGGAATTCAAATTTTACAATTCCCTCAAAATAATGTTTTACACACTCTAAAACTGCATTGACTTGGTGCCTTTTTTTTTTTTTTTGAGTCAAGGTCTCACTCTATTGTCCAGGCTAGAGTGCAGTGACATGATTAAGACCCACTGCAGCTTTGATCTCTGTGCTTAGGTGACCCTTCTTCCTCGGCCTCCTAAGTAACTGGGTCTACAAATGTGTGCCACCATGCCCAGCTCATGTTTTTATTTTTGTAGAAGTCTTGCTATGTTTCCTAGGCTAGTCTCGAACTTCAGGACTCAAGCAATCCTCTTGCCTTAGCCCCCAAAAGTACTGAGATTACAAGCATAAGTTACCACATGCAACCTTGGCTTGGTGCTTGATAATTTCTTTCTTTCTTTTTTTTTTTTTTTTCACTTTTCCTTTCTTTTAATATCATAGTTAATGACTCATTCTTTTGACAATCTAAAGGAAACATATTTGCATGTACACCCTGTAGAACAGTATTTACTTAAGCCTAGGTTGAACAGAAAATAACAAGTTTAATAAGAAGTCCAAATTCCTATAATAAAAACGAAACAATAAACGCATAGAAATATGAGGAAGAAATTACACCCATTAAGTGCATCTAGCCCGATGAGTGATAGGATGGCTGCCTATTCAAGTTGGAAATTTTACACATGATCGAAGCTTTATTTAGTCCAATGGAATGTGCTTCCTGAATTTGGCTGCTAACTAAGCCAGAGCACAATAGTGAGTATTATGTGACTGGACTGAGCTCATTCCCATCTCTAAGTCATTGTGTTTTAGTCTTGGCTGCTTTTCTCTCAGGTAGCCCACCAACTTACTGTTCTTCTCCAGTTTAGAAAGTCATTGAAATGCTATACAAACAAACTCAGTGGGCTTTATACACCATGGGCTCCCCTTCTAGTCTCTAAAAACTTCTGAAATCATTGGGAAAAGTTAGCCTCATTTTACATTTTAGAAAACACAAGCTCAGTGATTTATGGAGATCAAACTCTCAGACAGTGTCACTAGTGATCAAGATTAATGAGCTTGTCTCACTGCTGGAGAATCACATGAGTGGACGGATGCCATGCTTATTTCACCAGCGAAGTAGAGATGACCCCATAAAGTATCTTTTAGAAAAATTTAATATTTGTAATTTCCACGAACAGTATTGAACCTAGCATCCTTAGAGGTTTCAGAACACTCACATATGTTCTTATACTTATTCGTTGTTATTTTGACATGTGATGGGGGACCCCAAAAAATGGAACTATTTTTGGAGGGCAGGCTTCTTGTACTACAGGCTTCCCCAATAAGTAACTGTTCAAGGACTCCATCAGCATCAGTGTAACAGCTAGAATTGTGAGATGCTGCAATTGGCTTCAGTAATTTTGTTTTGTCTTGTTTTGTTTTGTTTTTGAGATTCATTCAATGCATCTGCCCATTTCATGACAGGTGATTTAAGAGTATACCTGCCCACATCATGCTGAGTGTTCAGGAGTTTTTGGCCAAAAGTGGCATTTTTCCCATGCCGCACCTTCCCTATTCACCCGATCTAGACCAGAGCGACTTTATTTTTTGTTTGTTTCCCTGATGAAAAAACTCCATAAAGGGAAACAGTTTGCTGATGTGGAAGAGGTGAAACACAAAACGACAGAAGCACTAACAGGCATCAAAATCGATGAGCTCAAAAACTGTTTTTAGCAGTGGAAAAAGCATCTTGATAAGTGTATTGCATCAAATGGAGAGTACTTTGGAGGTGTCTGAAATTCAAACTTGCAAGAGTAAATACAATAAATAAATTTCAGGTTTTTTGAATTTCCCCTTGTATATGTAGAGAGGTTGAGATGCAACAATCTAATTGCAACTGTGGCTTCTTAAATGTTCTTAATGCAGCCCTTTCCTGCCCTCATACATTTCTTAGCCACTGAGCATAAACTCATATGAGATAGTATCAAGAAAGCACTGTTGAGATGCTCATATATCCTGGAAATAATGAGCTCTTCCCACCAGTCACCCTGGGTTACCCATGCAATCATCCAAGTGGATGTTCAGGTCTCAAAGTAGGTTTGACCATATGAATTAAGCACCTGGTGGACCTTGATATCAGGAGATGTACTCTGTTCCCATATTTGCTCTCAAGGGTGCCAAATTTGCAACTTAGATGTAAAAGTTATTATTGGTTAGAGGTATTATAAAGTGACCCATCTACCATAGTTCTCAGAATTTTCAACAAAGTGGCCAACCTTCCTGCCTCTGTAAGATTTTCAAACACTCTAGTTAGGTCTTGCCTTGTAAGACTTCTGTTTATATACCATGTCTGAGTTTGTCTCCATACAACAAGGAGATGTTAGGTCCTTAGCATTAAAGGAAGATAATCCCATGTTTCTCTAAAATCATCTTTTTCTAAAATTCAGTAAGAGCTCATTTTAGGGCACTAGCCTGACTATGAATGCTGGGAAATGTGCAGTTATCAGATTGTAATCTAGAATTCATACTGACCTACAAAAGACATTGTTTATACTAACATATCTCAAGTTTCCCCTCCCCTGGAGTCTATAGTGAAGGCAATACATTGGTAGGCAATAATACCCCAATAGAAACATTAGATGCTGGTTCTGGTTCCCCAACAATATAATCTCAAGGACTTCAGTCTTGCTGACAGCATTTATAGCATTGTTAGCATCGTAGGCCTTGTGTGGATAGTTCAGGCTGACTTCCATTTATTTCTCACCTGTAGTCCTGTGGTCCTTGATATCTTCCAATTTGTTGTCACATTGCTGAGTTCAGGATGAAAAAAGTCAGATTCCCCGTTCCTCTGACATTCATTAAAGTGTAATCATTCAGTCAGGTCTTTGATACACAAGTCTTGATGACTCAGTTTAGTTTAATTATTTTAGTGTAATCACTTATATTTGACTCATATTTCTATGTTTTATAGTGCCCAATTCTCTGTAAATTCATGTTAGCTTTTCTTGGAGATAGTTCTAAAGATGATGTGAGTAAATTTACACAAGTGGATACATCAGAGAATTCCCTGCTGCTTAAAATCCCTGGACAAAGCTCAGTCTTTCCTGAATCTAGAATGTAAGCTCTAGGGTAATAAAAATAAGGAAGGATATGAATTTACTGAAATTTATTTTGTAGAAACAATTGGGTCTTTGTAGAACTTCGTCAGTTTTGTTTTGTCTGATTCTTTCTTTCTCATTATAAGACGTGGGTATGAGTTTTGTGTAAGAAGGCCACAGAGATAAAGTGCCATTGTCATCATATTATATCAAGGGTACATACTATTGATGTGACATCATTTCTAAGGTTGACCTGACCACCTGAGCTAGGTAATGCTTGTCAGCTTGCTTGTGAAGACACTCTTTCTTCCTTTTCCATGTAGTAATCTCTGGGAAGAAGTCGCCTTGTACAAACCCCAATTAAGGAAGGAGTGAGGAGGTATGTTCAAAATCCTTGAAGCAAAGTAGTTAAATAATTATTTGCAATTCATACACATGGGAGATTTGTCTATTCTTTCTAATTTGTTTATTTGTTTTATTTATATTTATTTATTCGACTCCTGACCTCAAGCTATCCTCCCACCTCAACCTCTCAAAATGCTAGGATTGCAGGTGTGAACCACCTCACCTGACCTTTTATTTATATTTATTCATTCATTTATTTTACATTTATTGATATCAGTATAAACTCATAGTATTTGTTTTATATGTTGGATTATAATCTGATAGTACTAATACTATTTAATTTACTTTGCTGCCCAAGTTTTTCTATCTTTGGCCTTCAGAGCTCCTTCAGTTTGTTCTTGTGTCTCTTTAACTTCTATCTTGGGGGCGGAAAGGGTTTTATTTTTTAGTATTTCCTTAATTTTTGGCACTACAGATGCTCTGGGTTCTTTGCATTTCCTTAGTTCTAGAATCAACCATTTCTTCAAGGCACTGTTGTTCCTTTTATTTGAGAATTGTATCATAAACTAGAAGCTGGGTGTGAGGTATGCTCATTACTACTAGAGTGTTATTGCTAATAGGCCCTGTCAGCAGAAAAAGCAAATAAATGCCTTCATATATATTCACTTGGGCATATCCTTGTATCTACAAATATTTCTATATGTAAGCCTCTGCACCTATATTAAGCTATATGAGTTTTTACTGATGCCTCCAACTCTAATCTATCACCATATGGGTCAATTTAGTTTCTTCCCTTTGATTATTTGTAATCTCATACTCCAACAGTGAGAAACTCGGCTTCTACCATCTGCCATCCATTTACTTCCAGTATTCATGTATGGTAGTTTCAGAATTGCTAGCTTGCACTCTTGCAGGGAAAAAAACTTTATCAATTAGAATGCAGTGCTTATGTACAATTTCTTTTGCTTTTACTGCAGTGCTTATGTACAGTTTCTTTTAAAGGTTATTTATATCAGCACCTTTATCCCATCCCCTGCAGCAAGGTTGTTTCATACATTTGTACTACAGTTAGATTCTTTTGTCACATTCTGAATCCCATTCTGGAATTGCCTGACCACTCCTCCAAAGGTATATATTTTGAAATTTTCATGTATTAAGCTTGACTTTTTGTGCTGTAAGGATCTGTGGGGTTTTTTTAACAGTTGCATAGTGTTATCTATCCACCATTACTCTATCATACAGAATAGTTTTATCATTCTAAAAAGAAACAAAAAACAAACATGCTTCACCTATTCAACCCTTCTCCCACCCAGATGCCTGGCAACCAGCAAATGGCTTCCTGTCTCTACAATTTTGCCTTTTCCAGAATGCCATATTAATAGGATCATAAATGTGTAGCCTATCCAGACAGATTTCTTTCACTGAGCAATACACATTTAAAGATTTATCCATGTGTATTGCTTTAAAAGCAACGTGTATTGCTTTTTAAAACAAACTTAAAGAATTTGTATGGCTTGATGGTTCACTTTTTAAAAAAAAATCTCTGAGTATTTGTCCATTTTATGAAGAATACAGCCCTTGAGGGACATCTTGGTTGTTTTTTATTTGGGGTGATTATGAATAAAGCTGTTTTAAAAATTCACATGCAAGCTTTTATGTGGACATACGTTTTTAAATCGGTTGGGTAAATACCTAGGAGAACAACTGGTGGTAAGAAACTGTCAAACTATCTTTCAATAGGATTATAACAGTTCACATTTATACCATCAATGAATGAGAAATCCTGTCTCTCTATAATCTTGCCAGCAATTGATATTGTCAGTTATTTGGATTTTAGCCATTCAAATTAGTGTGAAATGGTATCTCGTTGTTTTTCTTATTTGCATTTCTCTGGTGGTCATTTTTATAATTAGACTACTGCATTCTACATAGCAATCATTAATACAAATAATTTTTGTAAGTTTGTAATTTGAATAAATGGTTTTATATAAGACAGTTTTTCAATATGCTTTTAGAAAATGAATTATTCATCATGTGGTGGTTGGCTAATTTAATTTGGGGGACATCTGAAGCCATAGGATCATATTTATGTTGTTTACTTTTATATCCTCAGCATTTGATACATAGTAACTGCTTGATAAATTTCCTCCTGTGAATGAATTGACAAGCTTAAATTCATCCCTTCTGACCTCAGAAATAAGCCCTTTGAGACTGAAAGCAGTTAAAAAATCTTCTGAGTTTTCAACTGAAAGGTAGTCTTACCTGTTCCTTTTTCTTACACGGAGATTAGCAGCCTACCATCCCGCCTCTCTCCACTTCTTTAATGTGAAATTTTGAAAAATAAAAAGTAAAAATATCGATGATGGTGCCAAGAGACTCAGGTAGCACAGAATTTCTTGGAAGCATCTCTCTGTTTCTTATGATTTTTCCCCTCTTGTTTCTGGTCCCTGTTTTCCAGCCCTGATGGTAACACTTGAAAACGTGAAAAAGTACAAAAAAGTGTTTGACTACTTTCTATGCCCTTTTAGTATGCTTTAGCTGGTATAACAGCAATAGCTTACATTAATGCATAAGTTTATTTCTGGAACTCTTCATGAAAAATTGCTGACTCTGAGGGAAGGAAATTGGGTGCCTGGGAATGGGGAGGAGAGAAGTTTTTAGTTTTCATGTATAATATTTGGCATCTTTTTCAAAATTCCTTTCTGTATGTATTTAAATACTTTGCATTAAATGTGAAGTAATTTCTTTGAAGACAAATATTCTACATGTATTTTCATGCCTTGATAGTTGTTCTAGCCTGAAAAGACAGACTTATGTCTTAATGAACTTTATGTGTAAAGTTCATTTTACCATTTCCTGTCATTATAGTTTGTATCCACATGCACAATTGACTTAAATGTTTTCATTGAAGTGAATCATTAATTTTCTCAGTAAGCTACTATTAAACTTTATTAAGAAATTTACCTATTTCTCAATCAACTGTTTCAGTAATTGCTCATTTTTAACTCAGGCTTTGAACCAGTTTTGCCTAATTGAACTGCATTGTTCACATAAGGTGAGTTCTTGAAAGACAACAACAATAGCAACAAACATGCTTTACGATGGACTCTGGGGGGGCGTGGCAGCGGGGGGAGCAGGAAGAACTGTTTTGATCAAATCTTCTCTGTACAAAAGTCTGTTACCTTTCTGTAATGAAACTGTTTAGATTTCCACCACTATGGAATTCCATGGGAACTGAAACACCAAGTCATGCGGATATACTGGTCTTCATGAATAGTCCAGGACACTTTCTTGCCTTATCAATTCAGAGTCAGAGGACAAGACGTTATGCCCCGAATGCCAGTTTCTTGCTTTCAAAGTGAGAATAAAAATACCTATTCTTTCTTTTTTCCTTCTTTCTCTCTCCCTCCCTCCC
>NW_007253123.1:180083-196150 GCF_000164805.1 Carlito syrichta
CTCCTTTCCTTCCTTCCTTCCTTCCACCCTTCCTTCCTTCCTCCTTCCCTCCCTCTCTCTCTTTCTCCCTCCATCTCTCCTTCCCTCCCTTCCTTTCCTTCTTTCCTCAAAAACTTATGAACAAAGGTGAATACATGAAAACATCATGAAAACGATTAAATCAAACTAATCAGTTTATCCATCTCATTACATAGTTATCAGGTTTTTTGTGACGAGAACATTCAGATCTACTCGGTTAGCAATTTTGAGGTAAAGAGTACATTATTATTAATTATACACTCCCATATACCACTCTGTACAATAGATCTTCAGAACTTATTCATTCCAATTAAACTTTATATCTTTATATGTGTTTCACTTTTTCTAAGTGAGATAAAGTTAGATTCAAATACTGACCCATGAGACAGGTACCACTCGTAGAGCTGAAATATGGTATTCAATTTTTATAGCGGCAAAACAAGTAATATGTGAGGAAAAGAGATTTTTTTCCAATGGTTTGCTGATAACTGAATACATGAAAAGATATGTTTAATCTGATGGCTATTAATACAGACAACTCTGGGCAGCCAAATCTAGTAAACTCTGAGCAAATATTTAATCAATATATTGTGGTTTGACTAAAGGAGACTGAAAATGTTTTAGCCCAGGGCTCAATGTAATCATGCGGACCACAGTTCTGAGAGCTGGCTGCAGCCTAAGGAGAATGATGATCAGTGTTTCCCAGACCCATCATTCTAACACTAAACCCACCTATGTAACCGGTCCTATTAAACCATATCAATCATTGGAAACTGTATTCCCAGTTTAATTTGTGCTGTTTAATTTGCTACTTAAAAAACAATCAGCATTTTTCACCACACTAAACATCTCAATCTTTTTTGTTCTGCAAAGCAATGTTTTGTTTTTAAACATTGGTTTGTTTCAGGTCGATGAATTAGTCGACATAACTCTAGAGGACATTATTCTTCTTATTTTTAAAAATTCTGTTAAAAATAAAGGAACCAGGTTATTGTGGGCTGTTGTTTTATTATGGCCAATTATTCAGATCCTTCTTTAAAGAGAATTGCAATCCTCTATTGCTGCCTTGTGAATTCAGTGACTTCCCTTAGGATAGTGACTTCGCTAGCTCAGTGACATCACTCTGCCCCAGGGACTTACTTTTACCCATGAAAGAAGACCAAAGTAGCAAATGCCATGTCTAAAGCTTTAAGAGTCACACATGATTCAATCATCTTATTATTATTATTATTATTATTATTTTTTGATATGAGAAACATATGTCCCAAAGAAGGGTTGAGACTTCATCTTGGATTCTGGAATGAAGGGAATATATACCAAGCAGAGTTGTAGTCAATGTGCAGCTTCCATAGTCCAAATATAAGGCAAAGGAGAAGAAAAAAAAGCTTATATATAACTATGCAGTTAAAAGCTGTTGGGTTTCAGAGGCTGTTGGTTATTGTGGTGTAATGTAGTAAATATTGGCTTACACATTTAGCAAAGATTCTGAACATAGAAAAAAATCTCAGGAACTTATGATAGCCAAGATTTTTCTATTTATTTAATTTATAATTTATATGATAGTCAAGATCTTTCTATTTCAACTAGATTTTGATTTATGTACTTTTTAAAACGTATAAAACTTTTCCATCTTGCAAAATGTATTTTTTAATAATATAAATAACATGCATGACACGTAAACTAATACTCTACATTTACATATCTAGCTTGTGTTACATGCTCTACCAGATCCTTGTAATTATCTTCTAAGTCTTCACAATAGACTGTTGAGAAATTACTTTGGGGCTTTATTTTACAGAGAAGCAAATTGGTACTCAGAGATGATATTATATAAGCCAAAAATACATGGTCAGAATTTCAATTCATGCCACAGTCCCCATCCATGCACATTTTATCATCTCTGTTGACTAATAATTCTTAAAATTAAATGATGTTTTTAGAAATGTAAAAATAGTAGGATATAGAGATGTGTTACCCAACAGAGTACATAGTTACTCAGCCAAAGCCTCTACAGGCCTTCTCCATAGCTCAATTTGAAGGATAAATTGGACTTTAACAGCTTTTCTCAAAACCAGGGTCCTGATGGTATGTTATGATTTTTTCTGTTTATCTTAGACATTTAAGCATGTCCATCTTCCAGTGTAACCATGCAGATTTCAAAGACATAATTTAGGAAACTATAGATAAAAATTTTAACAGGATGGGGTTTCCTTTTATTAATATTTATAGTTCTGTTACTTCTAATAACAAAAATAACTCATGGTTTTTTGCCAAAAAATTTAAAAATGCAATAAATCTGTAAAAATAAAATAAAAACTGTGCCATGATGGATGCATTTCTCTGAATATAATTTATATTTTAATTAAAAATTCACACAAATAAAAACGTTCTACATCTTTAAACTGACAGATTCACTCATTAGATAATTTATTTAGTACTTATTATGCAACTACTCTATGGTAGACTGGATCTTTAGATGTAGTGAATCCAACAGACTGTTATCTACCCTGAACATTACTTTACATTCTATATGGAAGACAGGCAATAAATTAGTTTTTAAAAGGGACAAACTGTTAGATATTTGGATGCTATCTACAAAGGAAATAAACAAGGTGAAGAAGATAGAGGTCCCTACTTTGGATAGAGTGATCAGTCAGGGAAGTAACAATTGAGTTGAATCTTAAAGGATGAGAATGAGCTAGCCATGCAAGGAAATGGAGAAAAACCACCTGGTCAAAAAACAAACAAACAACAAGAACAAAACAGTGAGGAGAAAACACCAGCCCAGAAAAGGGTGCCTCCTGCAGCAAGAACAGAAAAGAGGGTAGTTGTATTGAAGTGTATTGAACAAAAGTGGAGTGATCTGAGGATATGGACATGGAAATTGGACTCTGTCTCACAGAACCTTATAGAACTTAACTAGGAGTTTTTTGGGGGAGGGGAGCAAAGAGAAGCCTTCAGAGTGATTATATAACTAATGCTTTAGCAATTTCACCTTAAATGCTATATGACAAAATGTACCAAGAAAAGGCAGGAGGAGAAATTTCTATTTTACCTACACATTTTGTCCTTATTGATGACAGCTTCTGTATATCTCAGAAACAATGACAGTAATTTATTTTGCAAAGACTTAGCTAATGGAAAAGACAGAAAAGGGGATGCTTTAATTAGAAGCATATTGTGGAGATCTAAGTAACAGGCAAGGTTAGCTTGGGTAGGATGGAGAGAAACAAACAGATTTGGGCATGCTTTAAAGAGAAGAGACTTTGTATAATTCAGTGATATACTAAATTTGGAGTATAAGTAAAGGACACTCAAGAATGGTCAGCAGTTTCGAACTATTATAACTATGCAGAATGTGTGAAATACTTTTTCTCAGATGGGGAAGACCTGGGCAAAAAAGCAATGGGAGAAGAGAATCTCATGATGGACACTGAAGGGTTTTGAGAAACAAATAAATAGAGATATCAGTAGTCAATTTAGTGGTCCAAATTGTAAGCATTGGTTTGAGACATATATTTAAAGAATGGAACAATTAGACCACGGATTAGCAAACTGTGGGATGTGGATCAAGTCTAGCCACCGGCTGTTTCTGTATGGCCTTAAAAGCTGCAAATAGTTTTTCACGTTTAAACTACAAAAAAAAAATCAAAACAAAAAAATTTCATGAAACATGAAAATCACATGAAACTCAATTTTAGTGTCCGTAAATAAAACTTTATTGGAAGGCAGCCATGCTCGTTGGTTTATATATAATCTAGGGCTACTTTCACATTACAAAGACAGAGTGGAATAATTGTGACGGAGGCCATATGCCCTGCAAAGCCAAAAATATTTACTATATGGCTATTTATAGAAAAAGTTTGCCTACCAGTAATTTAGATGACATTAAACCTACGGGATTGAACTGTACAAATCCTAGAAAGTTTTGCTCTCCCTTTGCATCCAGCCAGCCAGATGTCCTGGAGGAATGTGGGAACCTGAAGCAAGGACCATCCATTCACTTGCCTGCTGTGAGGTTCATTGTGCACTCTCTGAGGAAGGAACAACATCAGAAGAGAATGATAAATTAGAGAAGCCAGACAGGGTTCCCACATTGCAAGCTCCAAATTAACTGTACAGTGAAAAGATTTGCAAAGTTAAAAAAAATTTTAAAAAACATGGGAAAAGGACCTTTTGTTTATTCTTTCCTCTTATTAATTTACCACAACCACCATCGAGTGTCCCAGTTTCTGCCTGGGAAGAGTGGCTGGCAGGGCCAGTGATCCAAAAGCAGCTGGAAAACCCCAAGAAATTATGGAACCCTCATAAAAGAATCAAAGGACAATGTTTTTTAAACCACTTGAAAAATGGAAGAGTCCATTCTGGTCATGTTATTGTGTTTTTCGTGATGTGTTAACAACTGTAATGAAGACATGGGTGGTTGTGGACTGGGGTGGAATGTTTTCAGTGGAATTTCAGGCCCCAAAAGACAAGAGCTCAAGATCTATCTGGGAAACCCATGTTTTTGCATGAAACAAATGCCCACAATTTATATGAACTAAGAACAAGACAAGTTGTTTTTTAGTAGAACTTACTCAAGTGGTTGCTTATGCTAGAGTATAAAACACATCTCATGTCAACTATATTTACACTTCTACTTGGACTACACAAATTGTCAGTATTGATCATGTCGTTTCTATATATCTTAGAAGCAGTGATAGTAATTCCTTTTGAGAAGATTTAGTTAATAAAATAGAGTGGGGGTGGTAATTATGTGCTTTAGGACTGCAACTTGAGAGTGAATGGTAAAAAAAAAAACCCAATGAATCTTAGAAGCAGAAAAATATTCAATTTCTCCAGCAGGCACTTGAGGTATTTGAGGTGATGTTTTATTAGTGTTTTGAAATATTGACCATGACGCAAGGAAGGCTGGAAGATGCCACATTTATTCATATTTTTTTCAAAGATTTTTACTGCTCCTAATTGTGGTGAACCAACCTCATTCTACCAGTCATGCATGCTTACGACTTGTCAGCCTTTCCATTTCCTGGTCACTTAACTTAAGTGTATCCATTTATTTACTTACTTCCAATATTGCCAAAACCTACAGTGAGGAAAAACATTATCCAAGTCATTATATGTTGAGGTATTATTAGAAAATATTTGGCACCTATGTATAAATAGTTCCAGGTGTAGAACTAAACACATATATTAAAATTTCTGGAATCTCCTTTTCAGAAAATTTTACCATTAAGCAGGCTCAAAAAATTATCTTGTCATAACATGTATCACAATGTAATATAATCTGCCTATTTGTATTTGTGTATATATGAGCACATACCAAACATCAGTCATTATTTTGTACATTTCTAGTGTCTATTCAGTAAATGTTGGAAGAAAGGAATACAGACATAGCTATTCACATGTGGTAGCTTCAACTTTGACCAATGTAACTGTCTACTGGTCATTCTCTTTAGAGGGCACCAACGTTATTATTAGAGCACTTTGTATATACTAAGTACTCAAAAAATGGTAGCTGAATGTAGAATTCCATCAATACTGACACTTTCTTTGTTAATCCTTAAGGGTATGGCACACATTTCAGTAAATACTAGACTATTTTAGCTGAAAAAATAGCATTTAGCTGTTTACAGAATGTTTTAGTATCCAGTTACTCATTTAATTCTTACTACAGTTCTACAAGCTAAGTATTCTTATCTACATTCTAAGATGAGAAAATTAAGCCCAGAAGTCAAATTACTTGCTCAGGGCCATCAACAAATAAGTCATCTTGACGAGGATCAAATCTAATCCCAATGTTTTTGCATCATTCATTTTCTGTGTAGAGTTGATAAGTCAAAAGTCTGTCAAGAGACAAGTAGAGTTGCCAGGGATACACTTTTGAACGCTGAATCTCAGGCCCTCACCAAATAGAGTCATTTAGTCATTTTAGGTCAGCATTTAGAATATTCACATTTATACCTCCTTTTCTTTTTATAAACTTAAGAGTTGAGAATTTTTTTTTTTTGTAAAATTCACTGAAATGAGAGGTTATTTGCCTTCTGGCTTTTGGTGGATTTTTCTTTAAAATGTTTTGCTTTGTTTGATATTAAGCTTCAGTGTCAGTCCTGTGAAAAGTTAAGCTAAGTGCCATGCATGTATGAGAACCTAACACGTACTCCTAAAGCTATAATGAGAAAAATCTCTTTTGGAGGGAAGAGTGTGGGGACGATCTTGGTAAAGTGAAGAACACATGTTTCGTGATTTCAGACCTAGGTTTGAAGCCCAGCTAGGGTACTGTCTATCACTTTCTATTGGCCCAAGTCAAATCACATAGTTTGGTGAAATCTCAGTTTCTTTATCCTAGACTATGGGCATGATGCTGACTGTTCTTTTGCATAGCTTTGAGGGTCTTGAGAGGATGGATATAAGCACAATTTAAACTCTGGAGCCCTTCAGAATTACCAGGCAGCATTTTTCACTCAAACATAAAAATAGGTCATTAAGCATATCAAAGAGTAAAGCAGATGTTCAAGGATCATCTCTGCACTGCTGTTGCTGGGGAAAGAGACTCTTTGTCCCTTTAAGAGCTCTCAGACATATCTCCAATCACATCCTAAAAGCCATCCTAGTTGTGTAGCTTAGGTGCATCCGGTAGCACAGCCGTGTTCTGTTCTTCCTGGTAAATGTCATAATTTACTGTCACCCCTGTGCAGGAATGCAGCACAAGGGGCCCCCATGCCGGCTCTGTGATCCATTGCCTGACAAGTCCCAAGTGTCAACCTTAGGCAGGCCTGGCGGAGGTGGAATACCATTTACCTGATAGTGCCTGTGATAAAGTGGGCAATTAGACGCACTTGGAAGAGCCTGGCTGGAAACTGGCTGGCATTTACAAAACATTACCGCCAAGTCAGACTCCATAAAAGTTAATGGAGAAAAATGAAGTCCTTCAAGATCCACCTTGCTCTCTTAAGGAAGTCAGGAACACAGGACTCCATGACTTTATTTCTTTTTGTGTCTCTCCCCTAGATGGGGTAATATATTCTCATTGGAGATAGGAGTAAAGGGGAGAGAACTGAGAGTTAAGGTTTCAAGTGTTTGATCTGAGATCCATGTTCTTTCTTTAGTCCTTAGTCTTCACTTTCTTCCACCTTCTCACTCCTGTCCTCCTGCACCTTTTTTTCCTCCACCTCTTCCTTGCTGCCTTCTTCTCCTTCTCCTCCTTCCTCTTCCTTTTCCTCTTCTCTCTCTCTTTCTCTGTCTCTCTCTCACACACACACACACACACACACACACACACAATCACAATCACAATCACAGTGCTACGGTTTAATTGGCACCTTAGTCTACATTTTGCTTCTCACTGGAGTTTCTTGAGTTTGATGCCAGCTCAACAGCCTGGTTTGTCTGACTTATATTCTGTGGCCCCCTCTTCATTTCCACCTAATTAAATATCTTCAGTTTGCTGGCGATGAATGAGTCTGGAAGGTGAGCAACAGTTATCTTAAGGGTTGTCAAAAGTTTGTTTCAAGAGACTAGTCAAAATCTCCCGCTACCTTAACTGTAGTTAGATTTCCTGTTGATAGCAGTCCATGGAAAATCACCACTCGTCCCCCAAGCTGTCCTGAGTGCAGCTCTATTTATCAGCCAGCAGTGTGCCTATTCTCTCTGTCGCCCTGAGCATTTGCCATTTCCCTTCAGGCAGATAAACATCTTACCTATGAGAAGTAGGAAGTATATTGTGAGGCTGGTCCAACACTGGGACTTATTTGGATGTGGTGAAGTTTTGAGATTGGAAAGTCAGAACTGATCTGGAAAATGTGCTTACAGACAGTGGAACAGGAAAATGATTCCCTCCCCAAGGCTAGTTCCTTCTCCTTTGTTGGGTGGAAAAGGTGGGAGGAAGGGACAGGGTGTTCTCTGTGTGATTGGAATTCCCCTATAGAGTCATAGAGGATGAGCAAGCCTTTGGTTTTCCTTTTTTATATTTTATTTTGCATCTAGAATAATAAGCATGCAGGGAAGAGACAAACCCGTGTGAGGTTTTCCCCCCCTTTCTAAATAACTGTCAACTGTATCCCAAGCTGAGAGCTAGGGGATGATGGTGCCTGGATGGTGGGGCCTATTTGGATTTTTGCCAGATTGCAAGTGACCAGAGGAACATCCAGGGGCCACAGGGTGTTCCCCAGTGCCAGCCACTTCAGTGGGGAGGTGAGGTATGATTGAGTCAGCTCTTTCAAGCTTGAGAGAATATCTGGGATTCTGGGTCAATAGAATCACAATGTCTATAAGGAATAAATAGGCTGCTTTTAGTCGTAGTTCAGGGAGTGGTAACTAAAAGAAAAATTAAATGCTTTACTACCCCAGTAATGTTCTGGAGATTGAGGTAGGGAGATGATGGAGTGTTCTTTACTTCTGTGCACATCAGTCTCCCATGTTATCCTGATGATACTGCCAAAAGAGACCCAAGTTACATTTTCCTTATGATCTCATATTATTGGGCTTGAAGCCCTCCTTACTCATCATCTTCCAAGCGTACATTCTAATGAACTGTTTGCAAGGCAGTGTTAAAGGAAGTGAGATTATGTGTGTATGTATGTATGTATTGTGTGCGTGTGTGTGTGTGTGTGTGTGTGTGTGTGCATGCACACACACGCAATATAAATATTTAATGACATAAAGATAGCTAAATATGTATATTTGGAAACAAAGTTTCCCCAAAACCCAAGTCACATGAGGGGATATTCCCACTTTCAGGGAGAGGCAGTGGAGAGGGTCAGAGATTCTCCCACTCTGTGCCACCTCTGGAGTTGCTGTGGTGAATTGCCAGTATGATCCTAATTCTGTTTTCCTCATCTACCCATGCTGTTTAAGTCCCTCCCACCAAGAGATGGATGTACTTCTCTGCCTTCTGATTCTTGACTTTCCTTGTGATTTGCCTGGGTCAACAGTGGGAGTTATGTTGTGCCAGTTTTGTCTAAACCTTGAGATGCCTTGTATATTTCCTTTTGTCCCCACAGAACTTGAATGTCACAGCCATAAGTAAATAGCCTTCTGGAGGATGAGACATGAGGGACAGAGTCTTGACATCCCAGTTGTTCTAGCTGAGGCCATCCTAGATCAGTTAACAACTAAATGGCCACTGAAAGGTGAATGGGCACAGCAGAACTCAGGCTAAATCACCAAGCCGCAGTCACATGTGCTCAATAAATCTTATTGTTTTGAACAGAGTCTGGGACTGGAGTGTTATGTGGCATTATTGAAGCAATGAATAATTTATACAGTTTTGTTTTCAGGTCTCAGGTCTTTGGTCACCCATTCACATCTTTGCTAGTGAGACAGTCTCGTCGTGTCTTTTGTTTTATATGTTATTTAGTCCTTTCTTTTGCTTTATCTTCATTCTATCTTTCTTTCCTCACACTTCTCCTCAGAACTCATTTTGTTTTTCTACGGAACTTTTTAGTCCATGCTACACGACCCTAGCATCAGTAGGAAAATTTTCTAGCTTCATCTCAAGCATCTTCATTTTTGGATTCTTCTGACATTTGAGAAAAAAAAATAGCAAATATGTGGGGCATCAGGGGATACCTAGTGCTATGGAGAAAACTTAAGCAGCATAAGTCAAATATGGAAATTGAGGGGAAGGACGTTGGGTTGGGGAGGGACTCTGCTGTTCCATAGTGTCCTTAGACAAGGTCTCTCTGAGAAGGAGGTAACTGAACAAACTCTGGGTGAGTTTCCTTTTTCTAGATCATATTGGAGTGAGATGAGGGATACACACACACTATTCCCTGGGCACTCACTTCAAGGACTGATAAAGAATCACCATGGCTGACAAAATAAAGAACTATTCATCCATGGCCATTGTGAGAAGAGGACAGCATTTCAGGGCCTGCAGTCCTTCACATGCTTAATCCCTCTGGTATCAGACCTTTATCAAGCACCTGTTAGGCCTGGAGTCTACAGAGTTAGATTTTCACATGTCTGGTGCCACAAGAAAATCATGTGACCTTGGCAGAGTCATTTATTTTTTCCTGGCTGATTTTTATCGTATGTCAGGTGGATGGTTGAGCTAAATGCACCTTATGGAAACGACTAGGTCTGACATTCTGTGGTTTATGAGATTGGGTGGCTGATGTTACACTGGGTTTTGCAGAAGGGAAAGAAGAAGAAATGACAGTGATAATAATATCGCCTTCCTCAGAGTCTCTTACAATCTTCCTGAATCCTTTATAAAGATGAAAGAGAAAGAATAATACAAGATGGTGGAAAGTGATGTATGCTATAGAAACCTGAGTAACACCTTTCCTCTTTCCCATCAAGTCTTCCTACTTTCTATTCCAAATCCAGAAGGAGCTAGTCTGCCTTTTCATGAGCTGTCTTAAATCTGTTGGTCATGAATCCTTTGGGTATCTACCATGTTCCTGTCTCAAAGGATGATGTAGGACTCGGGCATCAAGTGTCCCCATCTACAGTGTCCCCAGCTCAGAGTTCTGAAGTATCTCCTGGTGATGGGGGACTGCTGGTGATAACTTTGGATGAAAGGTATCCACAGTGACCTTCCATTTATTTTTCTTTCCTAGTAGGATGTCTCTGGAATGCATTTATAGTTAAGAAAAATTACAGCAAACTTTGGCTTTTGCACAAGCAACAGAATGGTACCCTGATGTTGATAAGGCTGCCATTCCATAACCCTCCTGGCCTGGCAGAACTCTTGACATTGATGATGACCAAGCTTAATAAAGAAGCCAAACGACATGTGAACAGCAGAAAGGACTGGCTGGCAAGGAGAAATGAGGCCACAAATGGATAAGAATGCCTATGTCAGAAAATGCTCAACTTCTGGAGGAAGATCTGGTAGCCAAAGGCTGCCTGTTTGGCTCTGGCTCAGCACACTCCCTTCATTCTTGACGCCAGTGCTGTCAAGGTCAGAACATGCTGAAGTGCGGGAACTGCACAGAACACGTCATTCGGGAGGCAGTGAGGGAGAGGAAGTGGGAGCTTCACAGCCAGGGAGGGGCACCAGGCCTTCCTGCATGGCTATTTTCACAGCATGGGTGAGGACAAGGGAATAAGGAAAAATAATTTTGCTAGAAAAAATTGTTAAAAGAGAAAAAACATCACCATCACACATACACACAAGCACAAATATACAGACACACACGTACAGAATATTGATGGCAAAGAACAAATAATTCTGTTTCCATCCTATTGCCAAAGAGGGTTTATTTCCTCTGTTGACTGTTCACAACCTTTTCTTTGTCTTCTTCTTGATTATTTTGAAAACATGTATAAGCCCTTAGCTCAACCACGTTTGACAATTTAGTAGAAGCAGTGGCTAAAAAGGGAAGTTCTAGACCTACGCATCCTGAGAGCAAATCCCAGTTTCCAGTCCCTCCTAATTTTGGTCTGGGTACTTTGTCTCCATATTCCTTAATTTTCTCATCTGTAAAATGAAAATAATAACAGCTCACACTTCATCGAGTTGGTATGAGGGTTGTATAACGGTAATATGTGTGAATCACATGGAAAATCAACATCTTAATTATTTTGTAGGAATATTTTAAACTCAAATAATAATGCACCATTTTCTAGAGAGCCAATAATGAACAAATATAGTGGATGGAGATTACAAGAGGTTTCAAATATATACTTGAAGTCATTCCTTATTTATAAAACAGCTAAGGGGGAAGTCTCTCTCTCACACACATAATTTAAATAAGACAATTATTCAACACAAAATAGATAATACATAAAATCAAATAGAAATATTGATTAAATAGAGAAGTAATAGGTAAATCATTTTTAGAATGTATGAAAAGGAAATATAATTTATTGAACATAAATTTTAAGGTAGAAAGGAAAAACCCCCACATTCTTTGATTTAGGCAGTTTTTCAGAAGACATTTAGTTCAACCTTTTGTTTATTATAGAAAATTTTAAAATAATGTCTCTGAGAGCTTATCAGTCTATGAGTGATTATTCCATGTGGCTCATATTTCATTCACTCATGAAACAATCTAAACTATTTCTGAACAACTATAAATAAAAGATGGACAAAAATGTTACCTCAAAAACATTTGTAGTAAAGAAGACACAAGAGTAAGACTGTTAACTTGTGAAGAGTTTAACTGAAGTAGTTCTGTTTCTAATAACAGCAGTTAGGATAATTTTTAAAATTTGGGGTAAAATATTTTATTTTATTTTATTTATTTATTTTTTGAGTTGGAGTCTCACTCTGTCACCCAGACTGGAGTGCAGTGGCCGCTCCCGGCCACCGCAGCCTCGACCTGCTGGGCTCCGGCTATCCTTCCGCCTCAGCCTTCCAAGTAGCCGGAATTACAGGCATGCACTACCACGCCCGGCTGATTTTTTTATTTATTGTAGAGATGAGGTCTTGCTGCCCAGGCGGGTCTCGAACCCTTGGGCTCAGGCAATCCACTCACCTCATCCTCCCAAAGCGCAGGATTACAGGTTGAGCCACCGAGCCTGGCTTGGGTAAAATATTTTAAAAGAGTTCTCATAAAATATCAAAGAACTGGTAAGATAAAAACAATTTACCTGGTCAGAATTGTAGGGAAAGATGCAACTCAAGAGATAAGCAGAAAACAAAGTTTGATTTTATCATGAAGGCAATTGCCAAAACTGAGAAATGTAAACTCTGGTTTCTACAACTTTAGTCTTGTAGAAAATTGGAAAAGAAATCAAACTCAGATTCTTCTTGTGTTAGGAAGCCATCAGCTTTACTTAGACACCCAAGAATTGTACCACCAGAAAAGTTGGATAAGAAATAAAGTATCCCTTGAACGGATTTGCCCACAACTTTGCAATTTCTGGGTGCTCCCTTAGAAAACAGAACACACACACACACACACACACACACACACACACACAGTTAAATTAATTTCAAATTAATTAAAGTAGTACCAGCCTTGGTAGTAAAGATAAGTAGATGAATGAAGTAATGCAAATCTTGACTAAAGAAAACTATCCTTGTCATAGACTCCAAATTAATTCTGAAAAAGTAGTTTTTCAAATAAAATGAGGAACACAAAGTCAAAGATTTCCAAGCACCCGGGAAAACAAGGAATTATGAACAAAAACCAGCAGAAAATTGAGAATTAAAAATTAAAAATAAAGAAGGAGAAAAAAGCAAACAAGTGCCCCAAATGTCAGATGCTAAAATTATTAGACATAGGTTATAAAATAGCTTGTTTGCTAGATTAAAAAAGAAAAAGCCACATTTGAAAATGTCTAAAGAGAATAAAAAAGTTGTAGTGGTCAGGTGAATTTTAAAAAGTAACACATCTAAAAAATTTTAAAGATATAGTAAATAATGATAAGTTTAAAGTATGAGTTTAGATGCAAATTATAGACAATCTAAGAGAATTATAACCAGAAGACATGCTAGAAGAAATTATGCAAGATATAGTGTGCAGAAGATAGTAGATGGGATATAGGAAAAAGGTCAAAAGGCAAGAAGGAAAGATTGAGATCTACTATACCTTTAATTTGATTCCTTAAGGGAGAGAATAAAAATAGATAATAACTGGGCACGGTGGTTCAAGCCTATAATCCCAGCACTTTGGGAGGTGAAGGCAAGAGGATTGCCTGAGCCCAGGGTTCAGGACCAGCGTGGGCAACTTGGCGAGACCTCATCTCTACAATAAATCAAAAACTTAGCTGAGTGTGGTGGCATGCGCCTATAGTTCTGCTACTTGGAAGACTGAGGCGGAAGGATTAAAAAAAAAAGTTAATAACTAGGAATTTTCTAGAACTGATGAAAGACTAAATCTAGAGATTAAAACCAAATCTCTAGCAGGGTAAATAAAGAGGCATTTACACCATTGTGAAACTGCAGAATGCCAAAGCAGAAAGATCTGCAAAACAGATAAAATAAAGAGAGATTACAATTCAGAGAAAGAACTGACAGCTGACTTAACAGTAACCATGAAAGCCAGTAACAATGAAATGGTGTCTTAAATGTGCTAAAGATGGTAGCTGTCACTCAGAAAATCTATATCCAGTGAAAAATATCTTCCATATGAAGAAAAAATTAAGATTGTTTTTAGACAAGCAAAAATAAGAGCATTTGCCACAGCAAACCTTCTCTAAAGAAAGTACTAAAGAGAGTTACTGAGGCAGAAGCAAGTTGAACCCAGACAGATGATCCAAAAAAGAAAAAGAAATGAAGAAAAGAGAACATAGTGAATACACAGGTACATCTAACACAAAATACAAAATAACAGCAATTAGACATAATAACAAGGTTTTAAAGATTAAGATAGAATCAAAACAAACAGATTTACTTGGAATGTGATGAAAAGGAGATAAAATGTTTTAAGGACTTTGCATTTTCTAGGAGATGATTGAAGTATTGATCAATTGTATCCTTTGATGAGTTTAGATATTTTAGTTTCTAAGATATAATTTCTAAATTAATATCATTAAAAATTAGAAGTAAAATATTCAAATATAGCAAGACTGCAAAAAGGAAAGAGAATGGAACAGAATCGGTAGAGAAAAAACAAAAAAATAAGATGATGTAATTTAATCACAGATCTATTAGTAGCTATTTAAATGCAAATAGATTGATGAAACAGTTAAAAGTAAAGAATATTGGCATGGATCTTTAGAAGTTCTCATGAAATCTGGCACACGGCGTAATTCTGGAGAAAGGGTATTCATATCCTGATGACACTTCCTGAAGCAGTGCAGTACCTCATGTGTTCTGGGGTCCAGCTCTAGAAAAGGCAAAAATAAAAGGTTGGAAAAAATATATTATTTGAACATGAAGCAAATGAAAGCTGATGTAGCTGCAGTAATATTAAACATAATAGATTTAAGAGAAATGACGTAATAAGAGAGTCACTTTATAATGATAACTTCAACTAACAGGATGATGTAATGATTTTACATACTCATGCACTTAATGATAGAGACAAAATATACAAATAAAAAATGAATAGAAATATAAGAAGACATGGACAGTAAAAGACAATAAGAAAATCAAAAGAAGATACAGGCAAAACTACACTTGCATAGGAGACTTTAACACATCTCTCTCAAGCATTGAAAAAAAAAAAAATCGCTCGCCGGGCTTGGTGGCTCACCCTGTAATCCAGCGCCTTTGGGAGCTGAGGTGAATGGATTGCCCGAGCCCACGGGTTCGAGACCTGCCTGGGCAGGCGAGACCTCATCTCTACAATAAAATAAAAATATTAGCCGGGCGTGGTAGCACGCGCCTGTAATTCTGGCTACTCGGAAGACTGAGGTGGAAGGATCGCCGGAGCCCAGCAGATCGAGGCTGCGGTGGCCAGGAGCAGCCACTGCAGTCCAGTCTGGGTGACAGAGTGAAACTCCAACTCAAAAAAAAAAAAAAAAAATCGCTCAAAAATAACGAGATTTTAGCATTTCTTAATTGGTAATTAATATAATTGCAGGAAAATATAAAAAAAAAACAGTGGCTGAAAATTCACAGCCTAGGCACTCATGACAAGAATTACTAAACTTTCACAAAGCAGAATAAAGTAATAAAAATAATTAGAACAGATAGAGGAGATCAATATTGCCAAAATTTTGTTCCTTGAAAAGACAAGCCAAATTTTAAGACATCTGGAATATTGATTAAAACAAGAGTCAAAAAAGAAAGCACAAATAACATCAGGTAAGATAAGGAAGCCATCACATATGAAATACAGACATTGTTAAGAAGATATTATGGACCAAGCATGGTCCATAATATCCCAGCAATTTAGGAAGCTAAGGTGGGAGAATCTCCTGAAGCCAGGAGTTTGAGACCAGCCTGGGCAACATACTGAGACCCCCATCTCTATGACAAGTAAAAAAATAACAGGATAAATAACAAGGTGGTGCATGTCTGTAGTCCCAGTTACTCAGTAACAGGAAGGTAACTTGAGCCCAGAAGTTCGAGGCTGCAGTGAGGCATGATCTCACCACGGCACACCAACCTGGACTATACAGAGCAAGAACCTGTCTGAAAGAGAGAGAGGGAGGGAGGGAGGAGGAAAAGAAAAGAGAGAGAGAGAGAGAGAGAGAGAGGAGAA